>NW_013666998.1:33348-43099 GCF_000517525.1 Limulus polyphemus | reverse complement strand
CCCTAATTTAGGATCATCTTTTTAATAAATTCTTGAAAATGTTAAAAAAGAGAGAGAGAAAGGGGGCCCGGCGTGGATGTTTGCCCCGGGTCCTGTGCTGGCTCTCGACGTTTCTGGTCTGAGATTTTCATCTGCTCTTAGTTATTAGATTGCACATTGTAGAATTCTTAAACGAGATTTTTTTTTCATCGCCTTAATAATTTGTGTTATTTATATCTCTCTTTTTTTTCTGCACATCATAACTTTATTAAATCAAATAATACAACTTATCGCTTTTCATTTAGCGTTTTATCATGCCTTTGGGTTTTTCTGAAGTTGATAACTTGAACTTTAGTAAAGCTAAGGAGAAATTGAATTTTATAGCTTTTTGCTACTGAAAAAAGGCCCAGACTTACTAACACGAAGCAAGAGAAGAAAGCGTATATATTCTATGAGGTGGTGGTAAATAACAGAAAATTCAAAGCCTCACAGTTAATGAGGAGCCTCCTATTTCACAACACTTTTCTGCTCCAAAGCCTTACAGTTCAGGAGAAGCCTTCTGCTTTGCACCTTTCTCTTGTTGTCCACTGTGCTATGTAGACGTCAGTGGACAACAGGATAATGGCGTAGAGCGGAATGGCAATACAATCCAGTTTATAAACATGGAGTGGTAATCCACAGGAGAAGAAAGGTAAATAGTTTCATAATGTCTTAAAGCAACTTGTAGATGTAACTATAACAAAGCTGGCGGAAGCGTGATCGAGGATAGAAGATGAATTTTCTTAGGACATAATCTATTAACGTAAGTCCTGTAATTCAAAGAAGGAAAAACCTCTTTGTCAATGCTGTAATGTCCAATAAGAAACAGAAGTTAGAGTATTTTTCAATGGTTTATTTAAAAACTTATTATTTTTATAGGTTCAGAAAATAATCTATACATAGGTTTTTGCATCTTGTTAAAGGTTCTTCGTAAAGATAGAAATTCGATATGAGATGAATGAAGTTTCAAATGACAAAAAAATCATAATTTCTTTTACGCTGCCAACATCATCAGAGGCTTTAATTACGGATATAACTTATGCGTCTTAACAACCAATTCTGAATTACAAGACAAACGCTGAAAAAGAAATCAATTATTTCAACTTCTATTACTTACATGGCAGAACCATTGAAGTCCTACACCACAAATCTAGTAAGGATAGGTTATTAGCTCACCTGAGCGCTGTGGTTCCACCTTTTGAACTTTTCTACAAAGATTTCAAGAAATGTATGTGTAGCTTATATTAACAATCTTCCCAAAATTGAATTTCTCAGTCACCAGACGTAAGACGTTGGAAAAGGCGTAGCTCAGCTAGTTTATGTTCCTAAATTATTGTTCCATAGACATCAACGATCAGTTAATTTGGTTCAAAAGATGAACAAGTCTAGCTTACATTTCCCACTTAAAATAGTAATAATACAATAACAGATTGAACAATTCTATTGATGTGGTTTAGAAAAATATAAAAAATCCGAAAGGATGAAAAAGTTTTCTCATATGGTTCACAAGTGCTACAGTTCCTATTTTAAATCCAGAAAAATGGTGCATTTGACTTTATCCAGAAATATAGAGCTGTTCATCTGACATCCTCCGTAAAGATGGATCGCTTCATATGATATGGTCTATAAAGATGAAACACTTCATCTGATATGGTTCAGAAAGATGGAATAGTTCGTCTGATATGGTCCGTAAAGATGGAGCACTTCATCTGATATGGTCCGTGAAGATGGAGCACTTCATCTGATATGGTTCAGAAAGATGGAATAGTTCGTCTGATATGGTCCGTAAAGATGAAACACTTCATCTGATATGGTTCAGAAAGATGGAATAGTTCGTCTGATATGGTCCGTAAAGATGGAGCACTTCATCTGATATGGTCCGTGAAGATGGAATAGTTCGTATGGTAGAACTCAAACAGATTTTTTATTCGTTTTTTACTACCTAGAGAAATAAAATAGAATTCTAGCTTACAATGCTCCAAAAGACAAGTACTGGTTATTGTACACACTTATATTTTTAACTCTCCTATTAACTATTACGTTTATCATAGTTATTTTGGTTAAAATAAATAAGATAAAGACAATGGAATCTTTATAATTATTAACTTCACTAAGATGAGGAATCTTATGCCTGATGTGGAAGGATTTTTTTTTCGTATGGCTAGTAAAAGAAAAAGAAAAATCTTCAAGTAAAACTGGATATGCTTAGGACTACAATCGATCGCTTTCTTCCTGGTTACGCAATCCATGGATAAGAATAGGAAGGCGAGAAATTTATTTATTTTCATTTGCAAAGCTACACAATGGACTGTCTGCACTCTATCCACCGCGGGGAATCGAACCCTGTATTTTAGCATTGTAATTCCATAAACCTACTGTTGACTTACTGGGGAACATTTTTGTTTTTAATGAGAAAGAGCATGTAACATTACATTGCTTTTCTTAACGTAACTTAATCGTACCTGGAAGTAGATAAATGTTCAAACATGAAATGCAATATAAAACTTGCTCATAAGAATTTTAGTTGCCAAGACTTGGTGCGAAACTATGTTGTCTAAACACCTGCATATATAAAAAAAATCTTTGTATCGCATAAGGTAAGTAAACACATATTACTTAACACAGATTTGTTTGTTTGTAGTTAAGCACAAAGCTACACAATGGGCTATCTGTGCTATGCCCATCACTGGTATCGAAACCCAGTTTTTATCGTATAAATTCACAGACTTAGCATTGAGCCACTGGTTATAACGTTTTAAATATTATAGAAAGCTGTAAACATAGTTATATACTAAACGTCAGTATTATCATTGAGGTTGATAGCCAATTAAGTGAAATTTTTAAATTCTTAAATTCACATTAACAACAGTTGTTACAAAGGCAACATTCAAATAGAACTATGTTATTAAAAAAAAAAGATAAAATATATTTTCCTGAAATTTATAGAAAATATTATAAAACCACAGATTTATGTAGGTGAACGATAATGTGTGATTTATGTATGATTTATAATAACTTATAAAACAAAACTTCGAAACGTTCTCTTTGTAGTTTCTCAAAAATGCAAAAAAATGATGTATTTTCTTTCAAAAACGGAAATTTTGCAATCAAATAATTTGTTATTTTACCCAAAAGTATCTAAATATGCCATTCCAATGTTAAACTATTACGATAAGTGAAAAAAATTGTACAAAGAAAAAATCATTTACTTTTACAAGTATTTTGATGTATATATTTAAGCATTGAAATGACTATATTATATGTAACATGTGATACAACAATTGTGAATTATTTTGATTAGGTTCTACTTGGTTTAAATCGTGACCGAAACTTACATCTGATTCTGAGAAAATAAATTTTAATTTTTTCTCAAATATATACATTTTTGAACTCTTTTGCATGGTATTAAAACTCTATTAATTTCATTAATCATCGATTTTTATCTGTAGAAATACAATCTTAGGTGGAAGTATCCCTCCTCCGGTTGGTCAGTGGTAAGTTTATGGACTTAAAACACTAAAATCCGGAGTTCGAATCTCTCCGGTAGACAGATTCTAGATGACACTTTGTGCAGCTTTGTGCTAAAATAATGTCAGTTGTGGCCTTGAAGTATTCTCTACTTCCAAAATAAATGTTTTTACAGCGTGTAGGTACACGTACTCTTCAGTTATTGGCGGGCAAGACAAACTGTTTACTATTGTTCGAAATGCGATGTCTTCTATGAAAATAATCTCAGCTAAGTTTGTTATAAAGTGATCTGTAAAATGTATATTTGATGTCAAGAGTTGTACGAATTCAGATCATTTAAAAATAGCCTAACTACGATACCACCTTGTAGCAAGAACCCACAACAATAATAACAGATATAGCAACTGTTGAACATTATCTTTACTCGTGATATATAATTTTATTACATACTTTTGTGCTGGAACTTTATACACATAGAGGGAGTGTGAGGGGGGGGGAGATGGTAAGAGCATACTACTCAGTAGCTGTTCCGCTTAAGAAATCGATTTCCAATACCATTCTCTATGTTTCTGTAAAGGCACGCTCGATTTTCATGAGACTTGCTCCATCACGTTCGTTTAGACTCAGCTAAGTTTAACATATAAGAATCAACCATTTCAAAGGTTTTCATCTCCGGAACTTCATATAGATGTTAGGATTTGTCTATAAGAACAAACTGTTTATCAGTTAGATCAGCGGTTCTCAAACTTTAGTAACATATAAGAATCAACCATTTCAAAGGTTTTCATCTCCGGAACTTCATATAGATGTTAGGATTTGTCTATAAGAACAAACTGTTTATCAGTTAGATCAGCGGTTCTCAAACTTTAGTAACTCATGGACCCATTTTAATTTAAAATTTTTCCGCGGACCCCCAAAACTATCGATGTTTTTTGCTTTAACAAAAAATTCCATATACGTGAAAGGCTGTGTTCCAAAATTAAATGTTTTAATTCATATAAATTTAATTTTACAAAAATATATTTTTTTATTCTATAAGTCATATTCTTTTTAATATTCTTATGAAATTTCAGACATGTTTGAGAAACGCTATGTCTATAATCAACATACAGACTCAAAGCACTTGCTATTATCATTATTACCAAATTAATATGGACGTTTTATTGTTTTTTTTAGTTTTACTAAGAAGAAACTGTATTCAGTTTTCTATATTAAAATTAACTTGTTCATGATAAAAACTTTAATGGCTGTAGATCATTCCATTTTCTACAATGGGATACAGTTTGATAATAGCGACGTTGGAAACTAAAAATTTCATCATTATATTAGTCTCCGATTAACAGCTTAAATGAGAGTGCAATCCAAATAAAACTGTTTGATTTAAAACAATAACAAAGTTTTTCGTACCAAAGTCGTGCGCAATTGGAGGCTTCTGTCGTTAACTTTTATGTTTTGTTTTTTCTAATTACGTTACCTGATGTTTCATTTATTGTTATGGTCCACTAGAAGGAAGCGATAAAGTAGTTGTGGCTAACAGCCTATTATACACGTAAGTTATAGGAATGTTCAGCAATGTAGCACGGAATATATAAGTTAAAATTAAAGCTTTAGTCTTAGTCAAAGGTAACAGGTGCCGCCACCACATTGTATGGTCATACGTTACATATGTTATCTGTAGCTAACAGCCTATTATACATGTAAGTTATAGGAATGTTCAGCAATATAGCACGGAATATATATAAGTTAAAATTAAAGCTTTAGTCTTAGTCAAAGGTAACAGGTGCCGCCACCACATTGTATGGTCATACGTTACATATGTTATCTGTAGCTAACAGCCTATTATACATGTAAGTTATAGGAATGTTCAGCAATGTAGCACGGAATATATAAGTTAAAATTAAAGCTTTAGTCTTAGTCAAAGACAACAGGTGCCGCCACTACATTGTATGGTCATACATTACATATGTTATTTGTACTATGTCCTCGAGTACATTCGGTAATCCGCTTGTTGTTGTTGTTGAATACACGATGATGTTGTCTGTTAAGTCCCTCGCTCATTAGGTTTTAGTGTGTGGGTTTTTTTTTGTTGTTGTTTTTTTGTCGAGCTCTAAAAAAACTAAACTTCCATAAAGATTTTTATAAAAACTGTTGGTCGTGGCCCAGTGGTTATCATGCTGGACTGTGAATCTAAAGGTCCATGGTTCGCGCTCCGCATTTTGAGACTGTATTTGCGTTGTAAGAGTAACGGTCAAATTTCACTATACAATTAGAATAATCTAAGAGTTGATGGTGGGTGCTATTGACTAGCTACCTTCCCCCTAGTCTATCAGTTCAAAATTAATAACAGTTAGCTCAGATAATCCTCATACTGATATCCGCTAATATCCAAAACAAACAAACCACAAGGCATTAGCTAAAACGATTAATGTTCTTGTATTACTTCTTGCATGTGGTTATTACCTTTAATATCTAAAAATAAAATTAAAGTTTCTAGAGTGTTATGATATACCATGGTTATCTATGCAAGATCTGAGCAAGTATACCTCATATTCACCAAAATGGGGAGCTCAGAAAACAACATTATTTCCAATATGTTGCTTTGTCGAAAATTCAGATAAAAGACTTTTCCTCCTAAGGAGGATTTGTTTGTTTGTTTGTTTCAAGTTAAGCACAAAGCTACACAATGGGCTATCTGTGCTCTGCCCACCACGGGTATCGAAACCCGGTTTCTAGCGTTGTAAGTCCTAAGAGATACCGCTGTGCCACTGGGGAGCCCTAAGGAGGAAATCCGATCCTTCCGAAAAGGAGATACATAACGCTGTAAATCCTCCTAACTACCTCCATTCACTTGCCTAAGAAATAGACCCCCCTCCTTCCCAGTGGCTCAGCAGCAAGTCTGAAGATTTAAAACGCTAAAAGTCGGGTTTCGAAACCCGTGGTTGGGAAGAGCACAATAGTCCATTGTGTAGCTTTGCCATTAACAACAAATAAACCCGAGGACTCTGTTGATATCAAAGTATTTAATATTGATTCTCATATTTTCAAGATTTTTTAGTTAAAGTCACATTTTACTTATCTTTTTGTATAGTTTGTTGATTAAGCCACATTGGATTTTTGTTGAAATATGGAATTAGTTACACAACTTATTTCAAGTCTTGAAAACATAGATAAAAGGCCTATATGTCCAATATGATGTGTAATACGTATTTTGTTTGTCTCTTTGCTACCTACGTATACATACACCTTGGGTATTTTCTGATGTAGCATATGATATCACATTTTATTACAATATTTAATGCTGGAGAGAGAGAGAGCCTACTACTTAGTGGTTATTCTTTTTAAAAGAGACTGATTCTGGTTTCGTGGAATATCTGAACGTGTTAAACTTCGCTACAAACCGAACACAGAAGTTGATTTTTCTACTCAACGTTTTCTTTATTTCATCTGCAGATAAAACATCCTGACAAAGTCTCACTTGTGACTTTAAACTAAGATGTGACTGTATATGTATAGTCTAGAATCGGTCAAATGCTAAGGCAGATGCATTTTGCTTTCTTCTTTTTTTTACGAAAATATAGCGTATCAGAAGTTTCAACATTTATTTGCGTGAAATGATTTTTCAAGCATGTTTGACACACGAAGTACCAGACGTAAATCTGATGTAATAAATGCGAAATTCACGCCACAGCACTTTCAAAAATCGACATAAGAAATGTTGTTTTATTATCGGCATTCTTGAACATTATACTCACTCTACAGGCAAACACAAACTAATGAAATATAATAAATCATCTGTCCTGTGTTTATAATACTATTCTAAAAATACATGTGCTGTCACTGAAACCTTATAGGTGTGATATGATTCAATGCCCAACAAATGGAAACGTATAGTTAGGAAGTTATTCAATGTGCTACAAACTGAACCGTATAATTATGAGGTTATTCTATGTGCTACAAATGAAAACGTATAGTTAGGAAGTTATTCAATGTGCTACAAACGGAACCGTATAATTATAGGTTATTCTATGTGCTACAAATGAAAACGTATAGTTAGGAAGTTATTCAATGTGCTACAAATGAAAACGTATAGTTAGGAAGTTATTCAATGTGCTACAAATGAAAACGTATAGTTAGGAAGTTATTCAATGTGCTACAAACGGAACCGTATAATTATGAGGTTATTCTATGTGCTACAAATGAAAACGTATAGTTAGGAAGTTATTCAAACTTTTGAAACTATAGCAGAGAGCTTCTGGTATTTTTGGTCTAACAAGAAACCGCAAAACATTTCAGACTGGCGGGCGTTATGAAACCTGAACATCTTTGTTTAAAGTGTAACAGGTTATAATCTAATAAAGCATTTTGATTTCTGCATCGTGCACAAAATAGAAGTAATTAAAGCGAGATTTAAATTGACTCTGTACAATTAAGTAAGAAAGCCATTTTTTTAAGTACTGTAAGCTGTAGATTTTTACTACTTTAATTGTTCTGATGAGTTAGGATCATCCTAGCTTTAAAGCACTAATAACATATGATTTATACAAGAAGACGGTAGAAATTCATCGCTAGAGTTTTTTAGTTTTCCGACAGAGGGCAAGATTCATGATGGAAATATTATATGATAAATGGACAATGTTGACCTAGGTTCAGACTTTATTTACTTCCCTTTTTTTCTTTGAACTTTTTCCAATAAGCATTTCTTGTTTTCATTGTCTTATATGGATGGTAATCTAGAACCTCACCCAAGTTTCTAATGGTCTTAAGATAATTATGAAGGCTGTTGGTTCGCATACTATAGAACTATGTAACTAGTTGAACATCAGGTTAGTTTTGTATAGTTTTCCTTCCAATAACAAAAATAGTCTCTTCCTGATAGTAAGATGTTTATTAAGAACTACATTGAGTCTTTATCCTGATGTCTATATCATAACAGCTAAAGAAACCTGAAACAGGACCTTTCGAAAGGCAAGCGTTCCTACTTCAGGTTCCCCACTGGCTCAGCAGTAAAGCTGGGGTATCACACTGCTAGAAACTGAGTTTCGATACTTGTGAATGGCACGGCACAGATAGCCCAAGATGTACTTTGTACTTATAACAAACAAATAATCCTCCTTCAGTAGTGAGCTGTATATTATTTTTGTTCGAAACAATATTCTACAGTACTTCGTTAGACGTCAACAAAAATCTGATTCTTAGGAGACAAATGAAGTGAATTTCAACACATATTCTGAAATGAATAGTTTTATTCTGTTAAAATATATATATTTATAGACTCCTACAACTATACAAAAACTACATGAATCTTTGGTTTAATCACAACTTGCTCATGAAGTTCATTCTAGTGTAAGTTGTTTTCAGTCCTATATAACAAACTCAGATGTTTTAGAGAAACACACACTAAAAGTTTTTAATACTAAATACGTGATTTTTCTTCTTTCTTTCACGTTTATAAAATGCATACGATCCCCACAAATTGCATTGTTAAGTGGCTATGCTCTTCATGACGTACTCTTTGATATTTGACATTTTCAATCTAATTGATACCTTATGTAACGCGTGGACTAAACTAGTAGGTCAGAGTCGTCTATAGAATAGAGGTAACCAATCAGCATCACCCATTGTCCATGCGGCTATTCATAATCCAGTTGCTGATTTAACTGTCTCAGCTGTAGCACCTCTACAACTGAAGTGTGAGGTGCCTTCAGCGACATATCGTGGCTCGAACATTGGACCTTCTAATCGGTAGTCCGGCATGCAAATACTAGACCACGCCCGACCCCAGACACTTAGGTAAATGTATATGTTATGTTCCTATCTCGTGCACGTTATATCTAGTATTGAATAACTCATTTTGTCATCTGTATGCGCTAAATGAATACGTTAACAGCTCATATTATACAGATGTATACATATGTTATTTCATATGTGTGCACTGTTGTTAGGTTTGCTTACAACATAGTAAGTTTGTTTATAATATAGCTTGGTAAAGTTTTAAATACTTCACGTGTGTGCGTCATTGATAGCTTTTTCTTACAATACAGCAAGTTTGTTTTTCATTAAGTTCGGTAGAATGTGAAATATTTCACGTGTGTTCGTCCTTGCTACGTTTTTCTTATAATATAGCAAGTTTGTTTTTGATTTAGTTCGGTAGCGTATGTAATATTTCACGTGTGTTCGCCCTTGCTACGTTTTTCTTATAATATAGCAAGTTTGTTTTTAATTTAGTTCGGTAGAGTGTGTAATATTTCACGTGTGTTCGCCCTTG
>NW_013666998.1:28594-33338 GCF_000517525.1 Limulus polyphemus | reverse complement strand
GTGTGTTCGCCCTTGCTACGTTTTTCTTATAATATAGCAAGTTTGTTTTTAATTTAGTTCGGTAGAGTGTGTAATATTTCACGTGTGTTCGCCCTTGCTACGTTTTTCTTATAATATAGCAAGTTTGTTTTTCATTACGTTCGGTAGAATGTGAAATATTTCACGTGTGTTCGTCCTTGCTACGTTTTTCTTATAATATAGCAAGTTTGTTTTTGATTTAGTTCGGTAGCGTATGAAATATTTCACGTGTGTTCGCCCTTGCTACGTTTTTCTTATAATATAGCAAGTTTGTTTTTGATTTAGTTCGGTAGCGTATGAAATATTTCACGTGTTTGCACCCTTGCTACGTTTTTCTTATAATACAGCAAGTTTGTTTTTAATTTAGTTCGGTAGCGTATGAAATAGTTCACGTGTTTGCACCCTTGCTACGTTTTTCTTATAATATAGCAAGTTTGTTTTTAATTTAGTTCGGTAGAGTGTGTAATATTTCACGTGTGTGCGCCTTTGCTACGTTTATCTTATAATATAGCAAGTTTGTTTTTGATTTAGTTCGGTAGCGTATGAAACATTTCACGTGTGTGCGCCCTTGCTACGTTTTTCTTATAATATAGCAAGTTTGTTTGTTGATCTGTAACGTAGTGATCGAATTATGACAAACATTGTTTCTTAAAGATTTAAGAAAATACTATTTTGCTTTTTTTCTTCTATTGGTGACTACTGCCTGCTATTAAACCTCGTTATATATTAAACAGTACTACATTAAACTGTCCCGTACAGGGACATACAAGGACAATCTGAAGGGGAATGGTAATGCTGTCGAATAACAAACCAATAACCAACCAAAGTAACGCATCTTTACACAACCAATATAATGTGGAAAACAAATTTAAAAAAGATTTTTGAAGGAATATGAAACAAAAAGAGGTGGGGGGGGGGTATAAGCCAATAGGGAGAAAAAATGTATTGAGGAACGTAACATCCTAAAATATTTCGTCCGAAATAGACACAATACTTGAAATTAAATGCCCAAATAAAGAAGATAATATGGTATCCAGCGAGATTGGAATACTTTTGGTAAACCTTCAGCAGTGAAAATAACTTTACTTTTCACACCAGTTCCCACAATCCTTTTAAAACCCAAAACAATAACGTGCAAGTAGAACAAAGTAGTGAGATTTTGTATATGGTTCTCCATAGCGAAACTACAAATATTTACTAAAATAAGTATGTAAGTTATGTTTCGAATCGCATCAAATACATATTAATATTTCTTCTTCTAAACCGATTAATAGGAGCCAAAGTTAATATAATTGTAATTCACGTGTAATACTGCACATAATGAATGTGGTTGATATTTTATTTTACAGTTTCTCACAACTTAGTTATATATTTTTCCTGCATATAGATCTTTATACATTCTTTTTTTCAATCTTGCAAAACGTTATGATCATTTTAAAAAAGACACAAAGAAATTTCAAAACCAATCGTTTCTGCCAGAGATTATTCGTGTCATATTTTCACACCAAATTACACTTGAAGCATCACTTCTTTATTTTTGTAAGTTTTTTTTTTAATTCAGAGAGAACAAGTAGTCCAAAGTTGAAATCATTAGTAAAAACACCTGAAACCTTGAAGTAAAAAAATTATAAACTTTCGTTTTGACGAGACAAAAGTTACTTTCCTCTCTGAACCGAAATTGAGATTTTCGTTGTAAAAAAGTAATAATCGATTTCCATTCAGTAGTCTTACATAATTTTAGGAAGGCATCGTTGGTTTCGTTACTTCGTCAGCTTTCTTGCAACCATAAACTTAAAATTATTAAGAATTTCTGGCGAAACGTAAGCTACCTATATACATCACATCAAAAATACATAAAATGTAACAAAGTCATTAGAGAAGACAATCCGTATAATGAACTGGTTAGAAACACTTAATTCTAGATATTAATATTCCAGAAACCTTAAATCTTCAACAATTAAGTATGGAATCATTAATTGGTACCCTCACTGTTAACGACATTTTCGTCCGTAATTCCAATAATATCTACGTGACTCACCCAGACTAGGAAATTTGGGTTGGTCTTACAATAACCATACAATAAACCAGCGATGTAAATTAACATTTATAAGTGTAATTATAATTCATAAACATTGTTCAAAAATTATCATAAATATTATAGCAAATAAAATGTAATGAAACTAACTTACAGATAAAAATAGAATAGTTTATTGCTTACAAAACATCTAAGTACGCCAGTCTTGTGCTATTTAGATGACAGCTTACCAATACACGAAACACAAATATATATTTTAAGTTTCGGCAAATTTAACCTTTTTCTTATTTTTCTAAGAAAACTTAGCAAGAAGTCTATTACAACAACTATCGGCAGATTTCATGCTTTTAATTCCGACGATGTGAAATTTTCAGTAGCATACACAAATAATAACTTTAAATGTTGGTGAGATGTAGCAACATCACGAAATTCGTATTTTAAAAAACAAGTATACACATAGTTTCAGCCTTTATAACTGTTGCGTGGCATCTCGTTAATATTTGACGTAAACCTTACTGTTTACGGTTCTTCTATGCATTTTATTTAAAGTTAAAGCTGAATTTCTAACATTAAAAACAAAGAACGCACGTACAACTAATGTTGAAAAATATTCATAGTACAGTGATTTTTTTATCAGGCAGGCGGTAGCACTGCCTATGTAGGGATGGCTCGGATTGTTCATCGAAATGATATTTTAAATATCACTTCAACAGGTTATTAGAACATTACAATACTATACAGTGTTTCCTTTTATAACAATATTTATGTAATAACTGAGTCACAAGTGCTGAAAATGTCTGAAAATATCATAGCAAAAAGTTTCAATTTCTTTTTCTTCCCCACAGGTATGTCTGTGGACTTACAACGCTAAAAACCGGCTTTCGATACACGTAGTGGGCAGAGCACAGATAGCCCTTTGTGTATTTTTGTGCTTAACTACAAACAAACAAACAAAGTTTCTTCAGCTTTTTTTTATTATATGATAACTCAAAAACCAAAATAATGGTGTCAAACAATCTCAAACAAACATAGTATCCGCTTTTATAAGTATTATTAATAATTAGTGGTAATGAATAAAAAAATCATAATTCTAGTGTAAACGATATTATCATTACCCCTTGAAGTTAGCTTTCTTACAAAAAACTTAAGTACAGGGTGAAACAGGAATTACCGGCCAATAATAGATAAACAATAAATATTACAGTATTGTAATTCATTGTATTTAGAACTTGGTTATAAATACAACCTTCCTATGTCTATTGAAACACTGCATTAAAAAAAACTTTTCAAATAAATGTAGGGATGGCTAATATCAATATTTCAAAAAGAATGCATACAAGATAGTAGGGATAGCATTTGCATCATCCCTACATAATAGCACAGGCAAGAATTAAGATATAGCAATATGTATAACTATCCAATCACAAGTGAGTTTACTTTATCCTATTTTTATCTGTTAACATTCTACTACACTGTGTGCCGTGAATTTTGTTGGCCATGAAATTGTGATGATAAATATAGAAACACTGTGTTATAACAACATCTGAATGTAAACACCTAATGTAACACTTGTCAGGTGGCACTGCACAGATGTTGTTCCAGTTTATTGTAATGTAATTCCAAAGTGTTCCTCACGGCTACCTTTAAGTAAACTTGTCGAACTCTCAAATATAATCCTTTAAGGATTTAGTCCCTGATCAAAATGCCAGTTGAACTTATTTCAAACACTTTTTTTTTTCAAAGGTTCCTGTCAGGCTATCAAAATCCGAATCTAAAAATAAGCAGGTAGCGATAGACTAAACACTAGTAGAAATGGCGTTAGAATGGTTCTACCTGTCAGTGGATAGCTTGAATAGCTTGCTAGTAGACTGAAAAGACACGCATTTAGGTAAAATGATAATCTTAAGGCCTGTAATCTAAGCCAAATTTAAAACAACTAATTGTTTTATTACGAAGTGCGAACTGTTACAATTACATAATTAATCGTTCTATTACCAATTATTACTAGTTTTATATTATTAGTTCAGAAAGTTCACTATAGGCAGCATGGAATTGCAACATTTTTCACAGATTTTCGACTAACAAATCCAGTTTACGCTGTTCCTTTTACTAACCTGTTTTGAAAAATCAAAAATAATAGCCCTCCGATGGCTCAACGGTAAGTTAGTGGGCTCATAACAATAAAAATCAGGTTTCGATACCTGCAGTGGGCAGAGTGTAGATAGTCCAAGAAGAAAAAGAAAAAAGAGGTGAAGCTTAATAACGAATGCGGCTCCATCTATAGGTTTAAAATGATATTTTAATGTTATAATATAATAAAATAATGTTTTGGGACAACATGGGACCTAACTGGTCCATCTCAGCCGTTCTATCCTCTAACCTAAATTAAAATACAATATCCGAAGACAACCCTTTCCAAAGGCTAACCATCCTGTTAAAAAATGAAACTATCTTAGCTGAACATGACTCCTACCCTGTTTCCTCTAGTCCTACTATTCTCACTGTTAAGTATGAAAAAAGATGATGCATCAATACCATCAATTCCCTTTACAATCTTAAACACTTCAATCAGATCTTCCCTAATTCTCCTTGTTTTCAAGAGCAAGCTATTTGAGAGATTTAAGCCTCTCCTCATATGACAACCCCTCCATCCCAGGCACCATTGTAGTAACCCTTCTCTGAACCCTTTCC
>NW_013666998.1:18701-28112 GCF_000517525.1 Limulus polyphemus | reverse complement strand
CCTGTATAATGAAATTATAACCTCTTTAGATCTGTATTCAATATTTCTGTAGCTACAACCTAAAATCCTATTTGTCCTACCACTAGCAACAGAACACTGCTTGGATGGCTTTGGAGACTTATCGATTATTACACCAATATCTCTTTCCTTCATAACACTGTTAAGGTTATTCCCATCCAAATTAAACTTATAAATCAAATTATGATAACCCACAAGTATTATTTTGCATTTATTATACTCAAACCAATCTGCCATTTATTTTCCCAACTCACTACATGATCTAAATATCCACTCTATAAGTAAAATCTATCACATTCATCTGAAAGAAGTTTTATGTTAAGGACTTAATTTAATCTGAAAAGTTTTAAAGGACTTCATCCATTTTATTTGGAAGTTGTTTGAGGACAACGTTACTATCTGCTGGTGCAGGTCTTTATCAAAACGCTACCACCTGTTGACGAACTGTACTAACTAAACAAATAACATTCAACCGAGTTTGGAGCCAGGTGATTGATCCTAAAGTTATCTTAAATAGCTTGTACTTATTACTGTTTAAAAACAAATATTTACTTAAATAAGTATAATTGATTTCTAATAAATATAATAAACAAATGTGCGATGATTTCAAAAACAAAAAATTAATATTCCTATTAAATTATTCTTGGCTAAATGTTTAAAACACAGATTATAAAAATTACATCGAATAAGAGAATAGTCTCCTATCTCGTGTGAGATTTGGATACGAACAAATTGATAATTCACATTAATAACAATTTTTATATTTTGTTTTAGGGATGTGTCGGATGTTAAATTAATGTTTTCACTCCAGTTCCTTTTTTACACGTAGCTTAAAATTATATTTACACAATTTGGATTCATTTATCATTATTTCCTTGTAACTAAGTATGGTCATTCTACGCGGCATTTTCACTGTTACCAGTTGTAAAACAAATTCATAGCGAAAGTTTACGTTAGTTGTAGTATGAAGGTTATGTAAAAACTCTCGTACAATCGTAGCCAGATAAATACGTGGTTGTATAAGAAGGTACGCTCCATATGCACTTGCGCGATATACCCTATAATATGCTTTATTACTTGATATCTTATTTTACATTTCGTACAAATAAGTTGAGAGCTAGAATTTCCTAATTACAGAAGTAACCAGGGACGTACACAGAGGGGTAGCTGGGTGGGCTCAAGCCCTTGCCCTTATACCCCAAAAATGTTCTATTTCTCAGTCATAAATAATCGTCTACAACTACTAAAAGATACAACTGACTTCACGTTTTTTTGTTGTTGTTGTTTGTTTTTTGCTGCAACTTAATAGGAAGAAGAATACAAATTCGGTTTGAAAACGAATGTCACACAGGGACTTGTAGGACTTTACAGTAAAATAATTATGATATGTTACTAAACATTAATACGCAAGAATTCAACGTTTAGTTTTAGCTTTTAAAAGTTTTCATAAAACCGATTGAATAGGAATAAAAGGGGAACTGTTTGTTTCTTATCTTGTTTTACCCAGAGATAACCCACAGTTCCATTGTCTCCCTTAATTTCTCCCCCAAAAAAAAGACTTGCTTTACGACGCTTGAAAAATGCCCTTTTTGTCCATGAGACCCCAGCCTTTTAATTTTCTCTGCACTATACTGTTCGTTTATTTGCAATTAAGCACAAAGCTAAACAATGGGCTATCTGTGCTCTGCCCACCACGGGTATCGAAACCCGGTTTCTAGCGTTGTAGGTCCACATTCTAGGGAGCGCACTCTACTGGAAGTACCGATTGAAAATTCAAATACTTAGACTCAATTCTTTCGCCCATTTTTTCACGAGAAAATGTAAGAATAAATAGCAAATTAATGGAATAGCTGTCGTCGCTGTCTTTCTTACATTAAAGCACTGATGGACTGTAAATAAACGGGTGTCATAACTATTTTGATACATGAAATAAATTATTATGTATATGTAGGGCTAATCATACTTTATTATATTACAGAAACTAATTCAGTGACGTGTCGCCATGAGCGACATATTAACAACCTATAAATTTGATTCAAGACGAACTCCCGACCATTTGTCAAAGCAATGTCGCCACTGACAGATTGGGGCATGATGAACATATAACAGCCGTTTCAGAGGAAAGTCATTCATATAGCGAACAAAGCAAATTGTTGCAAAGCCTGGAGCATATCCATTTCAAGGACGACTATATATGCGTAACATAATAAACAGCATCGGCAAAGGAAGACAGTCCCACATGAAGGTGAAAACAAAACACCGAAACAGCATCGGCAAAGGAAGACAGTCCCAAATGAGGGTGAAAACAAAACACCGAAACAGCATCGGCAAAGGAAGACAGTCCCAAATGAGGGTGAAAACAAAACACCGAAACAGCATCGGCAAAGGAAGACAGCCCCAAATGAGGGTGAAAACAAAACACCGAAACAGCATCGCATTACAGTCTAGAAACTACAACTAGTTCAACAAATGGAATATTGAAAACACAAAGTGACACCTACAACAGATGTGTCTCGTAAACTGATAAACAATGAACGGAACCCTTACGTACATGGCAGATACAGCTTGGTGGTAAGTATTTTCACCAAGAAGACGAATATAGTTGGATTGGCTTTTGGCTTAAAATATTTCTAGAATACTACGTTTATTCGGCTTTTTGGGATGATAGGTCGTCCATATAAAGCAAATGGCCTATCATCATAATATTGGCAACATGCGACTTAATGTTCTAATGTGTTCTCCAGTTTGATGAATCGGCTGGGTGAGACATACTGGTACAGCCATTGCAGTTGTTAAAATTTACAGACTGGTTGTCTTGGAAAACTCACCTTCAGAAAGTGATGACTAACAAGTTGCACATATCCCACGCACTGTGCACAAAATAATTCGCAAAGATTCTGCCCTTGTAAATAATCATGAACCGCATTCTTCTGCCCTTGTAAGTAATCATGAACCGCATTGTTAAAAGAAAGACAAGCTCCAGAAAAAGTGTGCAAAAAATACCTTGAAGTTGTTTATTTGTTTCATATTAAGCACAAAGCTACACAGTGAGCTATCTGTGCTGTGCCCACCACGAGTAAGCTCTGAAATTCAGCGCTCTGTAAATGATAATGAGGTAAGTATTATGATATAAAAGTGATGAATTCATGCTTTCTACGAATAATGCTTTTACATTGGTAATGATGTTATGTTTAACAAACATGTTTGGACAAGTTACAGAAACAACACTACAACGTAGAAGAGTTCCGAAATTCATAAAAATATGCATTTCAGAACATTTCCAATATTCTATAATTATTATGAAAAGAAAAGATAGTGTCAAAGCAAACCAATAACAAAATTATTAAAAACACGAGAGTTCTTTTAAGAAAGATGGTGAATGGTGAACGGTTATATTGTCTTATTAGGGCTTTGATGTTTCACTTTAAAAAAAAAACTTTGTTTCACGCATAACTTCAGAGAATTTTTTTAAAATGGTTAACAGATCACTTTAAACAATGTGTACCTCAGTTTTAATTCTAACTACTAAATACGTCATCCATTCTTTCTATATAGCTGATTTCCTTGCTCTCGTCAAAGTTTTCTTCTTTTACCTCCTCCATATAATCAAAGTGTTTCGTATATCTCAACAATAATACATAATTTTCCAGAAAGAGAAAAACTATTACATTTGTAGTTTTTTAAACTTCTGTGCCTATTAACAGGCACACAAATAATCCTCATAAAACAATAAAATAAGCTCTATTTTTAGCGTCTTTTTTGTTTGTTTTGTTAAAGACAGCTCATAACTAATTGCATTTTGGTTAATATGAAATGGTGGTTCATAGGATGTACTAACTCAATAAATACCGAAAATTAAGTCAACAGAAAATACCTCTTTTTTATCATACAGAACTGGGGTCTCCAAACCTTTTTGGATAAAGGCCGAGAAATAGATCTTTTTAGGCTTCGCGGGTCGGAGGGGGTCGTGGTAAAATTAAGTAGGGATGTGTACATGATCAGAATACAACATCACTAATTTATTTCTCATAAGAGCACATATTGAAAATATTTAAGATGTACAATCGTCTTTTTTTTTTTTAGAATTAGAGAAAAGCATGAAACTGGTGCTTTTCTGACAAAATTACACTTAATTGGGGATCAATTACGTTTTGTTTTTATAAAAAAATTATATTATTATGTTAAAAATTATATTATTACTTTAATAAACTGTTGGCGGGCCGGATAAACCGAAGTCGTGGGCCGTAGTTTATAGACCCTTGATACAGAACACATTTTGAGTATATGTGGACAGCTTTCAGCAATTTCCGAATATTAAACGCGTCGCCGAAGATGTTCGCCTTTTCATCCGTGAGGGCATTTTAATGTGACGGTCAATCTTACCAAGAATTGGCAGTGGGTGGTGTTGACTAGCTGCCTTCCCTCTAGTCTATCACTGCAAAATTAGGGACGGCTAGCGTAGACGGCCCTCGTGTATTTTTGCGCAAAATTCAAAATAAATCAAATCAAACTGCTTCCCAGCTACAAACCACTCGACATCTAGTGCATAAACCAATTAACAGGTTGTAACTTTTAAACCAACCACACATGATTTCGTTTTACCGTGCATTACTCGTATTTAATTGTGCTACAATCCTGACTGTGGGTCCCTCTATAAATTAAAAATAAAACTTTATTTTTCAATTGGGATATTGAATATGAGTGTAACTTTTAAAACGCAGACACCAGATACGACGTTTTACACCTCTTCGCGTGTTTCATGATTGTATATGAGCATGACTTTAATCTGACTACAAGCCTACAAACTCGTTAACGTTGTATATCAGTATAACCTTTTAACTTAAGAAAATCTCTGACGTTTCTCTTCTGTTGTTTTTATATAAGCCTGATAAACAGCAAGTTAATTTGATATTCGTGTTTCACTTTGAAGTTTTTAGTAATTTACATTTAGTTCTTATTTAGGGATTTTTGAGGGGCGCTAGCTTCGTTGGTATGCCGTTCACTTTTTTTTTAAGGATAGATATGCCCCCAGTGGCACAGCAGTATCTCTGCGGACTTACAACGCCATAAACCGTATTTCGATACCCGTGGTGGGCAGAGCACAGATAGCCCATTGTACAGCTTTGTGCTTAACTGCAAATAAACAAGGATTGATATAAACATGTGTAGTGACGGTACATATATAAATCATGTATAAATTATAGGTGGGTACATTGGCGAGACAACTATTCAATCAGAACCTTGTAGTCGTATTTCAGACTTAACTGGAAGTTGACCACCTGTATGAAGACTAAAATTAGAATCTCAACAGCTGGGTCACTATATAAAAAGTTGATAGTTCAGGTAGCTTACGTTATCATACTAAAGTAGAAGTCTGATCAACTAACAGTATGCAAATTTTCTGCGACATCAGTTCTTTTCATGGTTTTATTGCAACATGCGACCTCTTCATCGTGTTGTTAAATCTGCGATAAGGAAAAGAATCAGCATACTGACTCTTATGATAATTGGAATCTTTCTGATAGTCAGAAAGACTAAAACGATGAATAAAACAGAATTGATTCATAATCTAGGAACTACAAACAGTTCAATAACAAGAATATTGGAAACACAAGATGACACCAACAGCGGAAATGTCTTGAAAATAGTTGAAAAAACGAAACCCTTACGTACATGGCAGATACAGCTTGGTGGCAAGTATTTTCACCAAGAAGACGAAGATAGTTGGATTGACTTCTGGCTTAGAATACTTCCAGAATACTACGTTTATTCGGCTTTTTGGGATGATAGGTCGTCCATATCAAGCAAAGGACCTATCATCAGAATATTTGGCAAGGTAAGGCTTAATGTTGTAAATGTAAGTTCTATTCAATGTGCCCTCCAGTTTGGTGAAACGGCTGGGTCAGACATACTGGTGCAGCCATTGCAGGGTCATTACCGATTTTCACTTAAGTGCTACGATGGAGGAAGTATTGAGTTTCGATGTTCCGTCCCTCCCGGACAAAAACCAACTTCTGTGTCCTTGGTACTAAATGACCGATGGAAGCCGTGGCATTGGGTAAGTATTCATTATCCAAAGAAGATGAACAGCGAGAATAAAATTGTTTTGTGCACCACACCTATGTATGGTGACTTCAGCAACCATATACTGATTATAGAATTGATCGCCTACTACAAGACAGTAGGGGTCACTCATTTTGTGTTCTATGATGCTGGCTGCTCTGATACTGTTAGAAAAACACTGAAAAAATTAAACTTGGCTGGTATATCACTGGATGTGCTACCTTTTGTCAAACATGGAGAGAAGGACAATCGAAAGTGGAATGAGCGAGCTCAAGTGATATCTGTTCAAGACTGTATGTACAGGCATATGCATACTTATGAATACGGTTTGTACGTTGACCTTGACGAATTTATCTTCCCTGTACAGCACGAAACGCTGCAAGAGCTCTTAAAGAGCGAAGAGCAGAGGATTCCAGGGAACTGCTGTGGAGAGTACGTCTTCAGACATTTCCTCTACTGTCTCGATTACCCATCATTCCCGGTTCCATATCTTCCTTTTGAATTTAACACCTTGCTCAAGAGATATGTGGTCAACAACACACAAGGTTATGACAGGTCCCGTTACATCACCAAAATTGCAGAGTTAGAACATCATGGCTGTGTGCACAGGGTGGCGCATCTGCTGCCAGGATCCAAGCGACATCTAGTGCCGGATCAGGTCGGTTTCAGCCATCATTACCGTCGTGGCGTCAAATATGACAATAGGATTGATTGCGGCAACTTCGGCAATGCAAAGATGAAGAACATCGTAATTTACGATCCAAGTCTTCCTTTTAAGTTTGGAAATAAAATGATAAAACTTGTGAAACTGTGGAAAATGTTCTATGGCATTGAATGAGGCAATACAGATAATTATATTTTTTGTTTTTACCAAAATTTACCTAAATGAAGTTTTAAATTTATCAGATTTTTTCTGCAATGCTGTTTTGTTTGTTTTTGCTTTGCTGTGTAAGTTAAAGTAATATTTACACTCATCTATAAGTGAAATAAATATGTCGTTAAAAATGAGTTGATCAACCACATATATATGTGTTAAGCATATGTTTTAGTTTTGAAACTAGCCTTTTTCACTTATATAAAGAGATAGAAATCCATGAAGGTTGATTGATTCACAAAATGGCTATCTGCGACAGCCATCCTAATTTTTCATTCCTATCCGTATGTCCCTTTTGTTTTCCTTCTCTCCCCAAGTTCCTCATATGCACAAGCTAGAGGCTGAAACCCGTTACTTAACAGGTTTGGTTTGGTTTATGTTGCATTTCGCGCAAAGCTACACGAGGGCTATCTGTGACTCGTAATGTGAGGGTCGAGGGTTCGAATCCCCGTCCCATCAAACATGCTCGTTCTTTCAGCTTCGCGCATTTTGAAGGAGAAGCACCATCTTGTGTGTAATTTAAATTGGCTGAAAAGACAATGTGCCAAGATAATTTAGAAGTGATCCACAAAATCGTCGTTGATGTATCCACAACGACGTATTATCAACGACGTAGTTAATAGCTACTGCTGTATACTTTGAATGATAACGGAAACAAAGAAATTTAAACCTTCGAATCTAAAAAAAAAAAGGTATAAAACGGTCTAATAAGAAAAAGAATGTTGGATAAGACAGCAAAAAAATCCAATTTATGATTTTATCATTTCGTTCTTAACTGGGCTAGCATAGTTTTCTAGTAAAAAAATACGTTATTAACTTTTAAAAGCCTCCAGTGGCACAGCGATATGTCTGCGAACTTACAACACTAGAAACTGGGTTTCGATACCCGTGGTGGGCAGAACACAGATAGTCCATTGTGTAGCTTTGTGCTTAACTTCATATAAAAACACAAGCTTTTAAACTTCACCTTCTTGCAGACTCCTCGCGGCGAAGCTTTTAAGCTTGGCCTTATTCTAGACTCCTAGCGGCGAAGCTTTTCAACTTCACATTGTTGTAGATTCCTTGTTAAGAAGCTTTCCAACTTCAACTTATTTTAGACTCCTAGCGCTTTCCAACGTCACCTTGTTGTAAACTCTTCACGTCGAAACTTTTAAACTTCAATTTGTTGTAGCCTCCTACCAGCGAAACCTTTTAAATACACCTCATTGTAGACTCCAACCCACAAAGGTTTTGAGTTTCACCTTGTTATACACTCCTATCGATGAAGTTTTCTAATATATCCTTGTTGTAGATTCTTATAGTTAACCATTTTCATCTTTAATTTTTAGCAGGCTCCTACTATCGAATATTTTCAACTGCACTTGTTTTAGACCCCTACTGACAAAAACTTTAACTAATTGTTCTGGTTTGTCGGGTTAGCTTAATCGCAAGCTATGTTTTAAAAAGTATGTAATATTAAACTAGTCGGCGTACAACACGTGCATTGCTCTTAAAAAATGTAATATATAAAATGTGTTGAATGAAAATACACGCCATTTTAAGACGAATTTGGAAGTTTTCAGTGTGAATTAACATAACTAGTATTTTTGACTAGAGCTAAAGATTTGGTTAAAAAGTATCTAGATTGTTGTTTCCTTATGCTATGGTTAGTACTCACGTGATTTTGCGTTTTTTGTTCTAGACTTACTGACGAAACTCTTCAAATCTAATTTGTCGTAGGCAACTATCAGAGAAGCTTTTGAACTAAACTTTGTTGTAAACTACTACCGACGAAACTTTTCAACTTAACCTTGTTGTAATCTACTATCGACTCAGATTTTTAACTTAACATTGTTGTAAACTACTACCGACGAAACTTTTCAACTTAACCTTGTTGTAAACTACTACCGACGAAACTTTTCAACTTAACCTTGTTGTAAACTACTACCGATGAAACTTTTCAACTTAACCTTGTTGTAAACTACTACCGACGAAGCTTTTCAACTTAACCTTGTTGTAAACTACTACCGACGAAATTTTTCAACTTAACCTTGTTGTAATCTACTATCGACTCAGATTTTTAACTTAACCTTGTTGTAATCTACTATCGACTCAGATTTTTAACTTAACCTTGTTGTAAACTACTATCGACTCAGATTTTTAACTTAACCTTGTTGTAAACTACTATCGACTCAGATTTTTAACTTAACCTTGTTGTAAACTACTACCAATGAAGCTTTTCAACTTAACCTTGTTGTAAACTACTACCGACGAAGCTTTTAAACTTAACCTTGTTGTAAACTACTACCGATGAAGCTTTTCAACTTAACCTTGTTGTAAACTACTACCGACGAAGCTTTTCAAACTTAACCTTGTTGTAAACTACTACCGACGAAGCTTTTCAACTTAACCTTGTTGTAAACTACTACCGACGAAATTTTTCAACTTAACCTTGTTGTAATCTACTATCGACTCAG
>NW_013666998.1:16147-17701 GCF_000517525.1 Limulus polyphemus | reverse complement strand
CTTTTCAACTTAACCTTGTTGTAAACTACTACCGACGAAGCTTTTAAACTTAACCTTGTTGTAAACTACTACCGATGAAGCTTTTCAACTTAACCTTGTTGTAAACTACTACCGACGAAGCTTTTAAACTTAACCTTGTTGTAAACTACTATCGACTCAGATTTTTCACTTAACCTTGTTGTAAACTACTACCGACGAAGCTTTTAAACTTAACCTTGTTGTAAACTACTATCGACTCAGATTTTTCACTTAACCTTGTTGTAAACTACTACCCAAAAACTTCGTCGGCAGCAGTTCACAAGGTTAAGTTGAAAAGCTTCGTCAGTAGCAGTGTGCAACAAGATTAAGTTGAAAGCTTCGTTGGTAGTAGTTTACAACAAGGTTAAGTTGAAAAGTTTCATCCAACTTAAACTCGTTGCAGACTCCTACCGGCAGAACTTTTGAGCTACGCTTTGTTCTAGACTCCTACCGACCAAAGCTTTCACTAAATGTCAAGTTGGCTGGATCAGAAGCTATTTTACGAAACGATGACACAGAACGAAATTTTGACAAAGTCTAGAAGCACGAGGAAATATCAAAATAAATATTTTATAAAAAAAAAATTCTATCAATGCAATGTTTACACCATATTTGTTTCTTGAGTGAATGAAAAATATTAGTAGCCTACGTGTTTAGGTACCATATTTTCAATCCTAGAAAGGAAAGAACTATTGATCACAGCTACAAAAACTGGTAGTTAGGAAAAAATAAAACGTTTATTGATCATGTAAAGAATACACGAAGAACACAATTCTAAAAATAAGTGTTTTTAGAAGCATCTATAAGTTTAAAGTAACATAACTAATTCCAGAAGTTTTAGTTAATTAAGATTAATAGAGTTATTCATCTAAACAATATCTCATAAACATGCATATAAACTTCCAGGAACTAACACTTAACAGGTTATTTAGTCCTTAGTTGTTATTTTATAATAATAAAACTCTTAATACCACATTAAGTAACGAAACGAGCGTCAGTTTGTTCAATGGAATTTCAAACAAGATTTTTGTAATAAAGAAAAAATATACTGAAATACGTTCCTATTGCTGTTAATGTTGAGATATTCAGAGCATTAAATATTTCTCAAAAAGGCTTTAATAAGAGCTAAATCTTCAAATATTTACACTAAGGCAATTGTAAACGGTGCGATAGTACCATAAAACATGTAATGTTGTTATATATATATATATATATATATATATTGAAGATACGTATAACTACAGATTACTTGTTGCAAACCTAGCTAAAATATAATGCTGTTTTATGTATGTTTAAAACTAGTCTGATTTTCACAGTTCTAACTAAAACGTAAGGTTGCTCTATACATATGTGTGTTTAAAACACACCTGACGACAGATTTACTTGTTACAAATCTAGCTAAAATACAACAAAATTACACGTGTGTGTGTGTGTGTGTATATATATATATATATATATATATATATGTATATATATATATATACATACAATAAAGTATGATATATGACAATGAGTATTTAGGTATTATACTTATAC
>NW_013666998.1:9085-16045 GCF_000517525.1 Limulus polyphemus | reverse complement strand
TTAAACGTAACTAACCTACGTACGACGACGAGTTAACTTTAGTTACTTAAACTAACTAACGTAACTAAATAACAACAAATAAACTACGTACGTGTGTGTGTGTGTGTATATATATATATATATATATATATATATGTATATATATATATATACATACATAAATAGATATATGCAATGAGATTTGGATTATACTTATACACCAGTAATATACTAAACACACCAAACTAACTCCTTATTTTAAGGCCCTTCTTGGTAAGCCACTATGTTTACTTTTTCAAGGCACTGTATACATTTTAAAGTATTACACGAACGATATTTTAATTAAAGATTTTATTTCGCTATCATACTATAACAGTATTACAATGCTGCTTCAAGATCCGTTTCTGTACTTTTCTATTTCTTCATCCTCTGTGCTTTTCACCGTTACAGATTTTGCACAGAGCTTCTTCCACCTCATCCTTTTATTTTATTGAATCGATTCTTCTTCCATAAGTTTCCTTTCCATACCACTAATATACCACTACCATACCACTAATTAGCTCTTTATTTTCCTTCTTTCTGCAGTTCCGTTTATACTTTCCGTTCTTTCTTCGTCTTTATTATCATTTTGTTATAGTTTTTATTTTACGTTCTTTGATCAATTACTTATCTTTTCTCTTTTTTTTATATAGTTTTTTACAATTATTATGTTTATACATGTAGCTATATCTACAAGTCTCTGGGTTACATCAAAATTATTTAATATTCTAATTCCTATTTCTAAGGGGAAAAAAACATTTTTGTGCATACCAAAAGTGGGATTTTCTGAAATATTTAACATACACATCAGATTAAATGAAATGTAATGAGATGCCAAACCGTTTTTTAAACAAAACGTAACTACATCTGGTTAACTTGGGTTCTGGCACTTTTTCAACTTATATGTATATACATATTAGATCAATCTCAACTGTAATTGCCTGAACTGCTTCGTGTTACACTCGTTCAGTATTAGTTTGTTAAAACGTCAGTCACATCGTCACATGATGAAATTATACTTACTTGTTGTTTAATATATTTGTTTCGTGACACAAATAAACCCATGGACTCTACAATTATAAGATAAATTTTGATTGGTTATTTTATTTTAGTCCTTATATAGAGGTTCAGTACGTTATAGTAAAATTATTTTGAAGATTCACCACATCGTGACAGTCCATGACGCCACGTCCGGTCATACTCTATCTGACAACCATGAATTTTGACAAAAGCCCTGCAGTGTACTTTATATGGCAAAGACTCCGTCTTAAGGTTGTCATGTCCAAAGCACGCCACTCCTCCCTGCGTGCTTATCATACTCCACCTGGTGTATGATGACTAGGGCTTTCCATTGCTATTCTGACCAGTCTGATCTCACAGAAAACCATAGGTGCTGTATCCGGCAACTTGACCGGTATGTCTTCATTTGGAATAGCATGAATTATTTAATCCTTCTCCAGCTGCTTAAGGTTGTATAAATATGTCGTGGAAACAACTTGAGTACACGTGGCTTGTGTCGGTTTTTCAGACGGAGATCCTTTTAATTATGCAGTGTACTGTTGCCTGGGGCACGAGAATGGCTTTGCGTTTGTGGATTTTTATCTGTTACCAGACGCCGCACTTTGCTCGCCACGAATGGGGTACGACTTGTTGCAAGTCTCTTTCTTAATGACTCTGGTGCCCAAATTTGGTCCATATTTCTTTGCTTTCCAATG
Source organism: Limulus polyphemus (assembly GCF_000517525.1). Classification (NCBI taxonomy): domain Eukaryota; kingdom Metazoa; phylum Arthropoda; class Merostomata; order Xiphosura; family Limulidae; genus Limulus; species Limulus polyphemus. The sequence goes on along the minus strand of NW_013666998.1, from coordinate 14,312 downwards.
CCATTAAATACAAGGGATATCCTTGTCTTGGAGATTCTAAGTTCCCGATCTCAACACATCTTTATAAGCTGAGAGTATGGTTATTTTACATTGGAAAGGGCTGTTACATACCCTTCTGAGTGATCGATTTTTAATGACGTCACACTCCCTACAAAACGCCAAACAATGTAAAAGATATAGTTGTTATATGTGCCATTCCAACTTGAGTTTATTTCACCTGTGGTTATCATGTGACTTACTGATTTACTTAATCTAAATCGTTTTAATATAACGTACTTAACTCTCTGTACTATCAGCCCAATTTTTATTTTCCAATTTTTTAAATAATTCGTTTTCAGTTTCTAGGGAGAATTTTATTGATTACATTTGAATATTACTATGTTTAACTTTGAGACAAAAATACTTGACTTATAAACTCAAGGTAACAATCACCTCATGAATAGGTGAGATTACTGTCAAATGAATATGCCCTTCATTTGATTCTAAGTTTGATACGTAACAAAGCAAAATTGCGCCAAAATAAGAAAAATATAGGTGTGACTTAGGGCGTCGTTTAGATATTGTCCTTGAAAGCATCAAACCTGAAATAATATTAGGTATTTCAAAAGAACTTTCAAAGATATTTAATTTATTCAACATTTTACCAGTTATTTAAATTGGTCACAAATGGTTTCATTCTGATAGTTAACTAAAGTATTATTGTTTGGCATCACATAACTTTAACCTTTAACCTTGAACTTGGAACATTTTTTTTACGTTTCATAATCATCTACATAAAATTACCTCGTAATATATCACATCATCAAATCTATAAACATATAGAAGTCTACAATATTTACACTACTCAGAGGTTCAAGTGGGAATCTCTACGTAACCCATGTGAAACCTCAGAACAACATTACAAACCATCGCCATTATTGTCCTGTTTCTTTATTTACAAATATACAACGCTAGAAATATTCATAAATTTGACTAGCTATAATTAGAATTTGAATAACGAGTATATTATTTATGCTAGGCAAAAGTTTGTTTGTTTGTGATGAATTCCGCGCAAAGCTAAACGAGGGATATCTGCGCTAGCCGTCCCTAGTCCCTAATTTAGCAGTGAAAGACTAGAGGGAAGGCAGCTAGTCATCACCACCCACCGCCAGTTCTTGGGTTACTCTTTTACCAACGAATAGTGAGACTGACCGTCACATTATAACGTCATCCCCATGGCTGAAAGAGCGAGCATGTTTGGTGGGACGGGGATTCGAACCCGCGACCCTCAAATTACAAGTCAAGCGCCCTAACCACCCGGCTATACATTAGATAAGATAATTGGCTTCTACCTTTCTGCTACTTTACTTTGGCAGAAAATGAAACACGTTACAGCAACAACCAAAATGCATTTTTAATACCAATGGGTTAGGTTAATAAAATAACTTCCCATGCATATCATCACTAAAAAAGTTGAAAAAGCATTTGAAAACGTCACCTGCACAGTTAAAGTACCATTTTGGATTCAAAATTTCAATTTTTATGAAGCCATATTTAAACTTTAAGAAATGTTTCTTTCTTCAACATATATCGTCTATGACGTTACATTTGACAGATTTTCTAACTTAACTTTACCGCCACCTCTCGTTCTCTGTCATTTTAGTTTCCTATTGTCTTTACTTTATTTGGGGGGTGCATAAAGATGCGTATCAAGTGCGTAAGGATAAATCTATTGTAACCTCTTTCTAATAATAATTTTATTTTATTAATTATCTATAAAATTTACTAAGTAGTTGGTTCTATGCTCAAAAGCCTTTTTTGTCTTTCGTGATTTACACTATTTTACGAAGTTAGATTTAGCACTATCTGTGAATCACTTGAAAAATGTCAGCGTCACGACATTTTATGTTTTGATAAACGAAACGAGAAATTGGGAAACATCAAATGGGTTGTATCACTATTTCATTGGGAAACATCAGATGGGTTGTATCATTATTTCATTGGGAAACATCAGATGGGTTGTATCACTATTCCATTGGGAAACATCAGATGGGTTGTATCATTATTTCATTAGGCAACATCAAATAGATTGCATCATTATTTCAAATGAATCGCTGAGCGTTTATGAACTTTTAAGTATCACATTTTCTAGTGTGCAATATCTTTTTTTTTTCCTACTGATTTTCTTCAACAAACATAAGACGGATAAGGGCTAAGTAAGCTTCCAAAACCGTGTTACTTATCCTGATAAGCTAGTGGAAATTTCTTTGTGACTTGTCCGGCTGTTACTTGTTTCATGACCATTTCGTGCTTTAGAAGATATTGTAGCATTTTCCGTTTTTCCTTTTTTACTTCCAAAGCTGCTGAGATGGTCTAAGTTTCCGTTGTGTTCCATTCACAGCACCCACAGAAGAGACTTTGACTTTTCGCGTTGGTTGGTATTTTCGGTTCGATGAGTTTGCCTTTTTAGCTTTCCCTGTGTTTTTAGTTTTTTTGGTTGTTTTTGTACTGAAAGAAAGTAGTTTCTTTTTCTTTTTAGCCGGCTTTTTTGTTTGATCTATGATAACATTCTTGTTGGAAGCTTTTGGCCTTACCCATCGAGGAATTTTTGAGGAGAGGGCTTTAGGTAAGGAATAAGCTTCTGTTTCCTTCACAAATGTTTTAAATTTTGGTGTTAAAGGTCTGAATATAGTTATGGTATCGGCGAAGCGTACATTTCTTCTAGTTTTCTTTGGTTTTGTCAGTATGATAGTTGAATTTGGGGATTTGTTCACTACAAAGGTGCCATCTACTTTGTCAGATAAAGTGGAAATACTCCTGGGGATATCCCATGGACTTGATCTTTCCACACTTTCTAACGTATTATCTTTTGCCTTTTGTTCTATTTGTTCGGAACTTTTATTGTATACCGTGTCTTCCTCAGGTGTAACAGGTGTATTGAAGTCGATGATGGAATCTCTGCGTGTTGGAGCTGGAGAAGGAGTAGAAGAATCAATTTCATCTTCTGTGGCGTCTTCCATATCATCATCACCCCAGTAGTCCCTCATGACGTCATCCTGAACATCACAAAAAAAGTTAATAAACCGAGGCTCTAGAGTCCAGTTTGTTGTTATAGAACTGTTTAAGACAGATTTTATATGTTTTTCTTTGATATTAGAAGAAGGGTCGTATAGTCGCAAGTGCAATCCTTCCGACGTAGCAAACAATACAGGGGTAATAAGAGCAGCCTTCGTGTCTTTAACTTTATTTGGCTTTTTGACGATATCCTTACTTACTTTCCGTTTCTTGTGGTTAGAAGGCCTAGGAGACATGTCCCCTATGGAATTGCTCTGGCAACAATAAAACAAAGACAGGAACTTGCGTCTGAAGTCCTTGCGCTGCCAAAAGATAACAAAGGGATACACGACAGGAAAGAAGAACCGTAACCAAGTGAAACCAGTGTCCACGCCAGACGCTGGTTCTTCGATTAGACCGGTCATGTTCAAATATGGCTGGGGTGTTTTTGTGCTGTTGTAACATTGACACATCTGACTTACTTGTTTTACTGCGATGTATGGAACCTCAAGCAAAAGGTAGGCGATAACAATTATGACTAACAGCTTAGTGCTGGCCCATTCTCCCCATAGAAACGTTTCTTGAAAAAAGAGCTCTGTGTATGTGAGCTCTTGTCGCTTGTTCTTGTTTCCTTGGTGCTCTTTAAATCTTCTGATTCCTAAGTAGGCGATACAGAGGAGGTTTACTAAGACTGGGAGGCAATAACAGAAGACTGTAAGTACGAGGCCATAATTGAACCATTCATTATCCCCCATACTACACGCGTATCGTGCCGGAAAAACGCGCACTTCGATCCGTCCTATTAGAAAAGGCAGTCCGATCCAAATGCCCGCCAGCCACAACATCACCATAGCAACAATTTGTTTCGGTACTGTTAACAAACGTTTGAATTCCAAGGGCCTCCATATTGCAACCCATCGCTCAACAGACATTATAGTGATCCCAAACGTAAATTCCAGAGTGGCAAGTTGAATGAAAAAGGCATTTACAGAACACATTGTTGTCCCTAGAGTCCAATAGCTTCTTGTAATGTAGTACAAAGCTAGCAACATGTTACACACACATTCCACGAGGCAGGCTAGCGCAAGATTCAGAAGAAGCATATTAAAAACCAGTCTTCGCAAACTAAAGCTCGAAAAATATGTGGCAATAACAAAGACATTGGCTGTAAAGGCAACAAAAAACAGCAAAGCTAAGACAACTGATACCTCTATCGGAGTGCTATTGTCTTCAATAGGCGCTGCAGTCGGTGGAGCTTTAGTCACTAAGGAAATCGAGTATTTTGAATTTCCTGACAAACTTGCAGTGTCGTTACTCATCTTTTGTTATCTAAGAAACACATAAAACACTGAATATTCACTTCTGATGATAAACAAGGCTTGAACTAAATTACGTATCATAGAAATTTCATTCTTTGAAGTCTATCATTCAACTACCAAGACAAGCTTCAACCTGTACACCCTGATACTGACACCACGCCATCTGCTGACAAAAAACACTAAATCACGTGACTACGTAGCCAAGCATAACAAAACAACAAACTAATGAATCAATACACCTTACCTAAATCATCGAATTGCAAAAAATCTACACTTGCAATTTCGTAGGTTTGCACATAATCACTTTTTTATACTTCACGTTATAAGAAAACGTGCAAACTATCTATGTCTTTTTTGCCTGTTTATATGTCCATTAATCAAACTATCTATCTACTAGTTTACCTATTTGCCCCTCAATTAAATATTTTTAATGTAACAATTCTAGCACTTTCGAGAAGTATATCTGTTTCCTTTATGAGCGAAGAGTTTTTTTTTTAATTTTTTCATCAGACTTTCTTACCCTACGTTTTTTTATTCATCGTAAATTTCTATCTCACTGTATGTTTCGTTATACACAGAAACCTATTTAGTTGCGCCCCTAGACGTCCAGTCAACAGATGTGATACAATATATAAAATGTTGGTCAATTCTGGTGTCATCATATCGCATTTTAATGATATGGTTACTCAGTCTACTCGAATAACACTTGTATGATGCCTTATTCTCGTAATTTTAAAATCTTATTTTAATGATAAAGCACATTATTCTCCTAACAATATCCTTAGTTTTAATGACATGCCACCTTATTTGATATGACACATTATTCTCCTAACAATACCCTTAGTTTTAATGACATGCCACCATATTTTAATAAT
>NW_013666998.1:7198-8117 GCF_000517525.1 Limulus polyphemus | reverse complement strand
GACAGTATTCTCCTAACAATATCCTTAGTTTTAATGACATGCCACCATATTTTAATAATATGACATATTATTCTCCTAACATTATCCTTAGTTTTAATGATATACCGCCTTATTTTAATGATATGACACATTACTCTGATCATACGATACCTTGTTCTGATGATATGCTTTTAATTATGAACTTTTATTTTCTTAGCTATCTATGTATTTACAAATAATCGATTTTTAAGGTGTGAAATCAATAACCTAATTGATTAATCCAATTTATATTTTAACTGGAAATAGTCACTTTAGTTTTACCTTTCCCACTTTGCTTTTTACACCATTGTGTCTTTTCTTTTATAAAAGTTAGCACTTAATCAAACTTTTCTTAGTAGCCCATGATTTTTTTACTGTTTTAAACCTGTACTGAAAAAAGGCGTGCCAGCGCTACAGTACAGTTTTATATTTTATACATACATAAGTTTAGCTTCTGTCATTTGCGAACGAAAAAGCTGCAAGTCAATAATAATCTTCGTTGTTGTTAAGCTCATCGCGTGTATCGAATCCCTATTTTTAGCGTTATAAGCCCTCAGACTTACCTCTGAACCACTGGGAGGAGGGGGTGGGGGTTCCTAGATAGAGTAATGCTGGTAAGGTGGGTTTGAATCGGCGGTAGATATTCAAAAATCAGATAACCATTATCTCTATATATAAAAGCCATAACGACAGCAGTATATATGCAAGTGTTAATGTAAAAAAATGTTTCCAAAGATATTAGACCAATTGCTTAACTTTGTCTGCTATATTTCTATACCTGTTTTCTTGTCAAGTTGTTTTCCTATATAAATTATTTCTGAATAACTGATTGTTTGTTTGTTATGAATTTCGCGCAAAGCTACACTAGGGCTATCTGCGCTAGCCGTCCCTAATTTAGCAG
>NW_013666998.1:4505-7188 GCF_000517525.1 Limulus polyphemus | reverse complement strand
ACACATTATAACGCCCCCACGGCTGAAAGAGCGAGCATGTTTGATGGGGATTCGAGTGGATAACTGAATGCCCTTTCTCTATCAGTTTTTGCTCCACTGTTCAACTCTCCAGCTATCTATAACTTTCCATCTACTTTTTACCATCAGTATGATTGATTATTCATATATATATTCCCAATTAATTACCGTTTGAGCCTACCTCCTTATCAATATGTTTATTTGTATTGAATCAAAAACACCTTAAGTGTGAAAAAAAGGTGCGGACAAAAAAGGATTGAGTGTGCGACTTAAAGGAATGAAATCAAAATTGGCGGCCAAATTGGTAACTACACTTATAGCATTGATAAAAATTTTACAGCAAATATTCATTCATTAGTTAGCTAGGCCGCATATTGGCATGATGGAGGGTAAAAACACTGGATTACCACAGTCCGAGATACAGAAGGAGGAAAATCGTTAACCTATCACTCCTGTTAATATTACAGTGTCCTGAAGCAGGTTATTTTGGCCACACAACACACTGCCGTGTGTCTTGACGCTTACGTACGTATTTATATCTTATTCTCTATTCCACCGTCTTCAAGGCATTTATCAGTTTTTTCAGATATCAATTTTATTATTATTATTATTATATGTGGATTTGTCGTCAGCTACCATACTAACATCGATGAGCCCGGCGTAGCGTAGGGCCTAGCGTACTCGGACTATGAATCTGAGGATCCAAGGTTCGCGTACCGTGCTATAAGAACTCGCACCGTACTTTAGGATCTAGGTGTTCTATAAGAGTGACGGTCAAATCCCAATATTCGGTCAGAAATAAGTAGCCCTGGATTTGATTATGGTTGCTGCCGACCCGGTGGGGGCGTTATAATGTAACGGTCAATCCCACTATTCGTTGGCGGTAGGTGGTGATGACTAGCTGTTTTCCCTCTAGTTTTTCACTGCTAAAGTAGGGACGGCTAGCGCAGATAGCCCTCGTGTAGCTTTACACGAAATTCAAAATAAACAAATAAATAAACAGACTTGCTGCCTACTAGTCTATCATTTCAAAATCAGTTAGTAACGGCCATGCGCGAAAATTCGAAACTAACTTCGAACATCAAATGAAGGAAAAGTTTGTGTTCCAACTTTATTCTCTGGGATTTGATCTCTAAAAATGATATAATTTCGACATAGGTAAAATTTTCGTTTTATAGCAGAAAACGAAGAGAAATGGATTTTAAAAAAGAGCATTCCAACTGCAATAAGCTTTTTGCTCCTGATACGTTGAATTAAACGTAACGATATCAGAGTGGCTCTTATCCAATTTCCCTTTAGAAATGTGTTTGATGAAGAAATTTATGTGTATACAACGATACGTCAGAGGTTTTGAACCTTCCAAAATTTGACTCTTCAATATCATCACCGTGGTCATTAACACGCTCCAAGAACACATGTATGTTTGATCAAAATGTCCGTTTTTCTGAATGAAACAAACCAATCAAGAGGCTTTGAAAAAGAAAAACAGCAATTTATATTTTGTATTTATTGTATCTACTGCCCTCTCTAGTCCCCCGCTGGGCCAGCGGTTAGCTTGCTGACTTACAACGCTAAAATCCGGGGTTAGATTCCCCACGGTAGACAGAGCAGATAGCCCGATGTGACTTTGCTCTAGAATAATCAACCAACCAAACATCTCTGATTTTGAGCTATTGACCAGAGGGAAAGCAATCAGTCATGATCACCTTACCGCCCACTATCCACGCTCAGGAATTGAATGTCACTCCTATAACGCACCCACAGCTTCAAGCGGGTGCCCGGATTCGAGCCCACATCCAATCTCACTATATCCAGCTTCCAGAGCTGCACCACATGGCCAGAAAAACAATGAATATAATTTCTTTAACATTCTGGGTGGATTTGCTTAAAACTCTAGCCACTATATGGAACATTTTTTTTGATGCTCTTAGTAAGAGGAAGTGAATCTTTTTTTTTTTTTTCATTTGTCATTATATTTCGTATCCTTATATGACTTGTTATTTAATTAACAACATTTCAATGACACGGTCGTTTGACTCCAAATAATTAACAAAGTCATTTTTCTTAGTAATTCTTCTGTCAAGTCTAATAAGACGATTATTTCTGCCTCTGTAGCCCATATCGTTTCGCAACCAACGAAAACCACAATCATAGTTCGTGAATATGTTGTTCATTCTTTATAGAAAACAATGTGAAAGTGTCCTGAGACCATTAATTAATTACCACGAGTTGTGTAGCTTATTTAATAAATACTCCTACATGGTTGAGAAAACATTAAAAGTCCACCTGTACATATGTCTGTGTAATAGGATTATTACACGAAAATATGAATTTAATGAGGAAAAATAAAATAATTACTTCGCTTTTAATTACAGTCTGGATTTTCCAAAATGAGCACTTTACTATAGCTACTTATTATTCGAGTAAGACAGATCAATCTTCTTTCGAAACATGCAGTATGTTCCCAAAAAACAAATCTCTTCATTGTGCTTATAAATCTATGTTTGCCAACTTATTATTATACTAGCATAATTGTGTTTCCATACTCAAGTATAAGGAAAGTCGTTACTGAGTATATTAAAGTGACGTGTGTACTAATAGAATAATGTAACGAGAAAAGTGGTGTAATATACGATATATATATATATATATATATATATATATA
>NW_013666998.1:0-3644 GCF_000517525.1 Limulus polyphemus | reverse complement strand
GGTTTGTACTAACAATACATTCGCATCTTCATCTTCTAAGAACTACAGGCAGAGTTTAAGTGATGGTTGGATTTTGTCTGTTATTTTCGACACATTAGTAATTCGTGACAATCTGTAATCCTACCAGGTTTGTACTAACAATACATTCGCATCTTCATCTTCTAAGAACTACAGGCAGAGTTTAAGTGATGGTTGGATTTTGTCTGTGTGTTTATATATAGACTTAAAGAAAAACCAGATTTATATAAAAAATATAATCGTGCCAATAAAAACGTAAATAAAAATGAAATATTATACCAATTGTGAGGGAAGTTCAAAAGGTCTAATTCTGAAGGAAGTGTCTACGGAATAGCACCGAAAATCGTTAGGGATATCCTGTCTATCTGACATAAACCAAACAATGCAGATGAAGGGTTTAGGTACTACCACCCAACGTCCCAAACCCCATTACCGCTCACCGTCCGCAACAGGTGGTGGGCATTGTAGTTACCCCTAAAACTAGTAAAAATGTAATTAAAAGGATATTATTTATGAAGTAAAGTCGAAATAAATTTTAATAAAAACCTTCCTTAATTATCTTAACTATTAAAAAACTAAAAAGTATACCCTTTATTAGGGAAAGTACAAAAAGATAGCATGTTCGGTAGTATCTTCCCAAAGCGTTGAGGATACTCCGTCTAGCAGACGCAATCCAAATAATGCAATATAATGTTATGTGTAAAGAGAAGGGTTTCTTTCGTTGTATTAAAACGGCTTTGAATTTGCAAGTCAGCAACTCACGTGACAACTACAGCCTATGTAAAGTCGCGGTTGAAAGTTATGTATCAGAACTACATTATAGCACTTTTTTAGGATGTATAATAGCACTTTTTTAGGTTTTACTGTAGGGATTTTATTCTACATGTAAAGTCTAGATGACTTAGTCTGCTATGCGATCATTAGCTGGCTCAAGTGATACATCTACTTCCATCCCTATCTTGTTTGGTTTCTTTTTTCAAGTTCCGTAGCCAGCCTTACATAGTTTTTTTATTTAGCGATATTTTTTTCCTTATACTTATCATTGCAAGCCGTATTCCTCTCCATGTACAGATAGTCATGTTTATCATTATAAGCTGTATTCCGGTTAAAACAGTTGAGTTAATAAAACATTTTATTCCTTATTTAATATGATGCTGAGTTGTTATTTCATTTGTTACTTCTCGTCTGGTTTTAAAAGTAGCTAGTTAATTATTAACTTTGTACTAGATTAATGAGTATATTGTGATAAGTTATATCAATACGTATAGCAAAGCAAAAGATTACTCAGAATTAATAACCACATACATTATTTCAAGGCCTAACTATGTTGCACAGACAGCTGAATGGACATGTTTCTATGTAAATATATAAACTTCTCCAAATCGTTCCACGTGTGAATCATACATAGCAGATTCATGATTGGCTACCAAGGTTATGACGTACAGTCTATAAAAAGGAAAACTTAACACCCATAGAGACACACCCAGAAATACTAACAGAAAGCTAAAAAGAACAGAAATAGATTCATCAGACAATTTCAATTAATAGTCTCAACACCACACTTACTTCCCCTCTCAACTATATTGCTGGTTTATATTAATAGTTTTGTGTATTAACATTAGGTAAACTCGTCTAGTTAGGTCTCACAGAAAGGGCACTGTTCGGGCTATTTATTCGGAGCCCGAGCAGTAAAAATTGGGTTTCATCCGGTTTCCCTACATCCAAATTATGGTATTGGATCGTGGCTCGATCCCCGCCACCCTAAAAAGGGCCGGGCATTTAACATACTATGCATTTCAATTTGCAAGTGTTAGTCCATAAGTCCACGAGACTCTACCATACCATGGCGCCCTCTAGCACCTTCCCCCCTTTTCTACTGCCCTAGATGCCAAGCTTAACTCGCCCACTAATATAGTACAATTATAATAGTCTAATAGTCAGCCCAAACCTTATCCGCACCCAATCAAATTATAATTAGTTCGTGAGTGGGATGAAGAGAAACAGAAGTTTCTGAACATCCATAGAGGTTTCTCAGCGGAAAAATCTTAAACCAAAATTCCTGTCAAGGAAAAACAAACATAGAGACACAAGATGCAGTGATATTCAATAGTAAATGAGACGGGAAGGTCGAGTGAACTTCTATATAAGAGTCAAGTTGACGCGCGTAACAACATTTCTGACAGCAAATCCTTAGAAAATATTCTCCTACAAAAACTAACAAGTGTTCTTACTTTCATCTGTGCAAATAATTAGAATTGATATCCATTTTCAACACAACACTTAAAGACAAATTTTCATATTCAGTATGAATGTACTGTTTTATTACAAAGTCTAAGGCTCGTTAAAAACAAATAGAAACTAGTTGATCCAATGGAGTGGGCTTTAATTTAATATACAAGTTACACCCAGTTTTTCTATATAATGTTTTAACTTTAAAAGCAAATTATGTACCTAACATTTTTGTATATATATATTTAAATATGGTTATTTCACTAAATATTCACTGTTTATTGATTTATTACAAGTTGTATCTACACGAATCATGAAATAGACCTACCAACATGACTGGTATGTTTAGTAGTGTGCTAATCCAACTATTACCCGTATGTTTAGCAGTGTTGTCAGCCAACTAGTACTCGTATATGTAGCATTGTGCTCACATGTTTTCCAATCTGCTCATCGATTTCATCAGATTCTTTCAAAGTCAAACTCCTGAACATAGCCTTTGTCATCAGTATACCTTAAGACGAAATAATTGTGAAACCTGAAAATGTTCTAACTTAAAATACTTCTGATCACATCAATTGCTGAAGGCATCATATTTTATGTCAATTAACGCTAAGTTTACAGAAAGTCGGAAATATTCTCTATTCAATCTTTAGACTGGTTTCCAAACCCGTTCAGTGTTTTGTTACAAGTTTAACATTTTATTTTCGTCAAGAAATAATAATACAAGTATAATAAAAAAATTAAACTTTATAAAGACAAGTAGGGATCGATATATACGTAACATAGATTGATATAGTGATATAGATAGTTTTAATGCTACAAACAGTATTGAAACAAGAAAGTCAAAACGACAAAACTGTTTGTTTGTTATGAATTTCGCGCAAAGCTACACGAGGGCTATCTGCGTTAGCAATCCCTAATTTAGCAGTGTAAGACAGCTTGTTTTACACTGGGAAGACAACTAGTCATTACCAATTCCTGTTCCAGTGTCCAATTATACTTTTCTACCATCCCATCAGACTGTGGATGAAGTGGCGTTGTCCTGGTCTTTCGTATGCTAAACAACTTGCAGCATTCATGGAATACAGCTGATTCAAAGTTACGGCCTTGATCTGAATTCAGTTCGTATGGCATACCAAACCTGAAGAAGAAATCACTAATAGCCGAAGCTACAGTTGTAGCTTCCTGATTTGGTATTGCATATGCCTCAGGCCACTTGGTGAAATAATCCATCACCACACAAAGGTACTTGTTTCCAGCACGAGTTTGGGGCAAAGAACCAGCAATGTCAATGACTACTCTTTCCATTGGGACACCAACTTGATATAACTTCATTGGAGCATGTCCCTTATGCTTGGGTCCCCTGATAGCACATGTACTGCAGGTCTTGCACCATT
>NW_013666997.1:302471-304143 GCF_000517525.1 Limulus polyphemus | reverse complement strand
AATTAAAACAGGCATTGACAGATATTCGTGCCATTCACGACTTAAGGCTTATTTCTTCAAGAGGCCTTCAGACTGAGATGTCAACATACACTGTGGTTCACCACAATATCAAAAACGTATTTTTTCTGTGAATTTTTATAATAATTTGCCAATAATAATTATACAAGCAATAAATCACAAAAAAGTCAATGGGCCACAATAGAAGGCAAGTTCTACTTTATACATTCATCCGTATATGCATAGATAAGACACTTAATCATTTAACTTTGAAAAACACTACAAACAGAAAAATCCTTCTAAAGAAGGGAGGGAAGCTTTGTCATTGATATCGTGTTGAAAACATCAGATAAAAGTGAGGACGTTGTTGTTCGGAAGCGAGAACAATATGTTCAAGAATGACTGAAACAAGTTGAAGATCAAAAGTCTTATATTCAATTTGATGAATATTTACTTTCTTCATTTCAAGAGTCTTAAGCAGATAACTGAAACCTTAATATAAGGGTGATATAATCGCTCAACATTCTAAGACTTTTATATGTTACCAAAGATGCACAAACCAAATAATCCGAACTGCACTATTGTATCCATCTAAGTTTGCCCCACTAAATTAATTTTGAGCTTTCAAGATGAAATTCTGTAGTCTATTTTTACTACCAATTTGTACAAAGGTAATCCATGTGTCCTTAATATCCCAAATAGTATCATAAGACCACCAGGAGTCCCTCATATCGTCATCACGAATGTTCTGTTTCGTTGGTCTTTCCTCACAACGAAATGATGTTAGGCTTAAAACACTTCATAGTTAAATGTGAAATACGGCATCCAATAACAGATACACTCTTTAATTTTGGCTGGCCCTAGCCAGAGGTTAAGGGCTTTTGTGCTTAATGATTTTTAATGTCTACAGGGCGAGGGGTGGATAAAGAAAACAAAATAGGCCTTCATTAATCTAGTATCTTTGTTGATTATATATAAGAGCAGATGTTTAAGGTTTTTCGGGTAGTCCAACCCTACTCTGTACCTTAGATCTTATCTTTACACTGAGCACAATCCTATCCAATTTCTACAGATTTCCACTCACAATTAAAACTATACGTGTATCTTTCCAGTACTAGTGTTTCATTCCTAGACATCACTATAAAAATGTCAGTCTACTTTAGATCCTTAAGTTATGCTACTTTACCTCTGAACATCTTATTCAATTTGGAATGAGATCCAAGTGTTAGTTTAATTAATGTTTATATATTGAAATGATATAATGTGTGTGTGTGTGTGTATAATATGGTATTCCAAGATATATAAACAATTATCTTAGGAATATAATATCCCTTAAAACGGGATGTTTAAAAGGATTTACTAGGTGTAAATGTTATTGTATGACTTAAAATAATGAGAAGCAAACACAAATTTACAGTTAATAAACATGTCTTTATTAATAATTTAGACAAGTGCTTGTAGTAAACAGAAAACTGACTTCATAAAAACTGATAGATACGTTAATTAAAAATCAAAAGATAAATAAGGATAAATGCACTCTGAAATTAAAAAAAAAACGTAAATAAACTGCTTACAGAGGCCGATCTTGTTTCATCAAAAGTTAGATTGGATATCCCAGAACAAACAAAAGACTAGCCTGGTTGAGAATCTCACTTCAAGTAAATAGCTAATGACA
>NW_013666997.1:296735-301608 GCF_000517525.1 Limulus polyphemus | reverse complement strand
ATATACATATATATATATATATATATATAACAGGTTTTAATTCCAACCTAGAAGATATCGAACACGATTCGCCGCCTGGATAGATAAAACTACATTTAACTAATTAGACTAACAATTGCCTAAATAAAAAAATATGTAAATTAAAAAGCATACAGTTAAATAACCTGATCTAAGATTAATCTGTATCAGCACTAATATGAAATTGTAGGTAATATGTTCATCTGAGCCGAAAAGTTTACTGCCAATGTTGATGCAATTCACAGAGGAGTTTGAGATGAAGTAGATCACAGAAGCGAATTATCATGAATACCTCATTACTATGTCCCCTAGATTCAGGAGCCATCTGATCTGAAATGGTGGCATCAAGAACCTCACAATCATGTAATGATCATAAGGTTGGAAGACAGACTATTTAGTTTCATCCACATGTCCTCATGAAGGAGGTTAAACAAATTACTCCTCATATATTCAAAGGATCATCAAAAGATGATCTGCACTGGTTGTTCAGATATTTGCAAAAACGTGTCTGCTTGGAATAATATAATTCTCAAGCAAGAGGTTCAATAGTATGTGTTGAACCAGGGTGGTCCATCTATGGACTCATTTGAGTACATGAATAAAGGAATAAAGAGAAACTTGAGGACTGTGAAACAATCGTCATCAAATTGCAATAAGGTCTGACCCAATGGAAAACAAAGTGATCTCTCTGGCTGAGAAGACAAAAACAAAGCCTAACCATCTATGTGGATGGCAGCCATTTGCAGAGTAAAGTTTATCCTGCAATAGCTTAAGTGGATTGAAAGGATATCCTTATTCATAAATGTGTTGAGGGTCTCACTAACAGAACAGATAGAGATTCTGTTATGAATAGATTTGAAGTAGTAATTTTGAATCACTCACTTGGATGGAACACCCTGTAGCAGCAGTTGCAGTGACTTCAACCCCAACATACCATCCTACATGAGTTTCCTTGTTGAATGAGTAAGACTATCCTGGTTCCTCCTATGGTGTACATGCCACAATGGCAGAGCACGTACTTAGCTATCAATTTAAATCATCATGACATCAGGAATTCTAGGGCAAACAACAGTAAATTAATAATCAGTAGTTCCAGAAAACGGGAGGATTCCAAGTTGAATTTGGCCACCAACTTGAAGGAGGACAACAAAAAATCTGGTAGTCAGCCCGGCTATTCCAGGATTGATTGGAGCTTGGTGTGTGCCTTTTGGAGCATAATGGCAATAATTAAGTTTCTAATAGATAAATGAACAGTCAGAACCCTTTTAAATTTCGTGGTATACTAAGCACACCAAAAAAAATCGCCACTAAGGCCAATCGACACAGTCTTTGTTCTGGTGAATAGAGAATGGCGAAAATTATAACCAGTCACATGACAGCACAGTTTCCCTAGGTAAAAGCGAGGCTGGTAATCAATATAAAAGTGCATATTTAATTAGTTTTAAGAATGAATCTTCAGATTCTGATGCTATTCTGATCCTGACTCTGATTTGAGTCTGAGAGACATCGAAAAATGCAGCTATCTTACGTAAGTAGTATAATACACGCACTATGTTTATGTTTTCAGTTTAATAATGATTCATGTTCTTTGTGCATTACACTGTATGTCCAGCCTGTTTCTAATTCTTATAATTAAACTCAGCCGGTATTTATTCATCATTGTTTTGGGATAACCGTATCTCCTCACCGTATCAGTCTCACCTGAGAATACCACAATGCCAACCACTGGGCTGCGCTCTCCTCCGCTTAGAGGAATGTAGTAATATTTTAGCATTGCAATTTTTAAAACAAGAGACGCTCGAAGTTATGTATCGAACAGAATAGCTTAAAAATGAAAACATTTTCTAACTGATAAGATAATAGCAATTATAAATATAACAAATAATTATAATAAATAAATAATCAAGTGCATCACCAAAATAATTAGTATCAGTCACTGTGACTTTTTTGAGTTTTCCTCTACATTTATTATGTCTCTATCTATTTCAGGTGAAGCTTAAACTCATACTGGTATATTATGCACTCACAAGAATTAACTAAATGTGTTTGAAAGCAAGAGTCTGATGACGATGAATTCTATTACTAAACTTTTACATCCAATTTTAACCATATTTTCTTGTTTTAAACTTTTATGCTTTGATTTTCAGCATTATTTTAGATTTTCTGAGTAACTATAAATTGAAATTTTGTTATCCGTCGAGGGTTAAGAATAAAATTACCTTTCTATAATTCCAATATCCTTGGAATTTTAAATAAAAAAAATTAACTATTTATAAAATTGACAATTAACTATTTTGCCTGTATTTTTGGGCATCATATATATATATAATATATATATATATACATTAAAATAACAATGATATTTAACCTAAAGCAACAAGACAGTTGGCTTTCCTCGGTAACGATAACTTTGGAACATCTATTACTTCTTAAGTACTTTCTATAGCCTTGTATAATATTTCATATTAGATTTGTTTTAGATCAAAAATCAATAGAAATATGTAGATTTGGTTATTATTATTTGATAAAGCCAACTCTATCATAGCACAACTATAAGTTTCTCATATTATAGAATCACAGTGACGTTGTAACCTCTTCAATGATGCCCACACTACACAGCTGTTGCTCATTTTGCCTAATAGGGGTTGCGGTAAATGATACATGATCTGTGCCACCATCTGTTGATGGAGCAATGTACTTCAAACAGCTGGGGCATATTTCTAAGTTATGGGGATTGGCTAAGGAATTGTTTCTGTTTATTATTGATCGTTTTTCATTTTCAAAACCCTCTTGGGTTTTCTTTAAATTTTGTTCATATTCACTTAGCATCAAATACTTCTCTTCTTTGTTACAGGAAGTGATGCAATCGTCCATCAAGTCCTCAAACAAGTTCTCCATTGCCACTTCTTCCGAGATGCACGTGAGTTCCTGCCGTCGCAAGTCCATGTAGTTACTGAAGGTCAAACTGTGCTGCTGAAGCTGAGGTAACGGTATGTTGTGTACCAACGCTGAGTCCTGAAAAGAAGACCGACAGCTGAACGTCTCATGGTCGAGGCAAGCACTTGAACATCGTCTACCCCCACTAAACACACTCATCTTTCGTTTTTCAACATTCCGTTTATGAATGTCTATGAGAAATAACGTGATGCTTCCAAGAAACACAAATACAGAAGATAAGTAGAGTCCTGTTCTTCCACCGTACTGCTCGTTAATGTATCCTGAATAAAAACGAATTAAAAGTAGGTTTGGGATTTATTGAATACAAAGAACCAGATGTAGAAGAGTTTCAACGAATAAGATTCTAGTGAAAACATTTACTTAATATTCTAATAAAAGACTATTTCTATCAATAAATGACGATGTTTGCTAACAGATTGATGTATCATATTAAAGATGTAAATTTATTGTAGCAAATGCTGCATCTTGTTACAGCAGCTAATTAGTATATAGAAATATAATATATTTTCTTTAAAGAAGAAAAATAAAATATTTCAGTCATTTACACCTATGGAAAAATTCAGTCTTTATTCAAATGAAATGAATAAAGGAAAAAATATTACAACAAATATCAAATCAAATGTTTTAAACATGAAATCATACTGCCTTAATTTCAGTCAAGATTAACTTAAACGAATCAACAGACTTTTCGTTTGTAACGAAGTGCAACAAAATTATTAAAAATGAAACTTATATAAAATATGAGACTAACATAGTTTTACAAGCATGTTTAGCTATTCAAAATCATTTCACTAGGTCTAATTGGAGCTATATTCTTCAGTTTTGGCGAAATTGCTTAGTTGTAATATGATAGTTTTAATATCAATAAAAACGTCATATCACATATCAGTAGTTGTTCACTAGAAACATAGAAAGCACTAAATAAATTAATATAATTACAGTTTTGGCCAAAATACTTGCATGCTGTTCTATATTGATGTTATTGTCTACATGCATGGAGTAGTTATTGAGTAAATGCCCGAGTATTAAGAGAGAAGGTAGCATTTGATCAGACAAACAATCTTGTTGGCAAATATTACAAATCCAAAGCACAATTTAACTACTAAATTTAAAATATCATTTAACTCAATTTCAGGCTATTTGAAATTCTAATACGTAACAGTATCCAAAAGAACAGTGATAGAAGACTGACCAAATAACGTTATTTTGTAAGAAGGGCTATCTGCAAGTCGATATTAACCAAAATTTACCACCGTCTCTGTGTTAATTGAGCAGAAAAGCATGCCAATTTACTGTTAGGACACTGGCAACATGTCCTGTTTGCGGCTTCTTAAAGTTGGTGGTGGGATTCGTGTTCGTCGTTTACGTGGAGAACAGATGAGGGCAGCTATTCATCATGGTGGAAAAACTGCTCTTCATATCCTCCAGGGAAACGTCATTGGCGCTTCCTACATGATTATATGGAGACGATATTGCTGTCATATGCTAGTGCAAGGTTTGGCAATATCTTTGTGCTCCAGGATGACAATGCCACTGCCCACAGTGCGAGTATTTTACAGGTTTATCTCGGCCAGGAGGACGTTTCAAGATTGCCATGGCCAGCAAAGTCTCCAGATTTTAATCACTTTGAAAACTGATTGGCAGAACTGAGTTGCAAAATTGTTAACAATGACTTGAAACTAGCAACTGTAGCTAAGTTGCAGTGCCTTCTAGTGACAAGTTGAAATGAAATCAATGTGTATTACATCAATAGCCACATCGCCAGCATGCCACGTCGCCTTGTGTAGGTTATTAGTGTACGAGGAGGATCAACCAAGTACCGAATTCGATGACGAGGAACCCACTTTGAGACTAATAATGGCTGGAGACGGCTTAAATGGGTAATGAAGAAAAACTT
>NW_013666997.1:288873-296067 GCF_000517525.1 Limulus polyphemus | reverse complement strand
TGAGACATTGTTGACAAAATAAGATGCTGCAAATAAAATGATACAGTGTTGGCAAAATAAGATGCTGCAGATAAAGTGATAAAATGTTGACAAAATAAGACGACGCAGATAAAGTGAGACATTGTTGACAAAATAAGATGCTGCAAATAAAATGATACAGTGTTGGCAAAATAAGATGCTGCAGATAAAGTGATAAAATGTTAACAAAATAAGACGATGCAGATAAAGTGAGACATTGTTGACAAAATAAGATGCTGCAAATAAAATGATACAGTGTTGGCAAAATAAGATGCTGCAGATAAAGTGATAAAATGTTAACAAAATAAGACGATGCAGATAAAGTGCTACTCTGTAAACAAAATAAGACCCTGTTGATAAATTGAGAGAATGTTGACAAAATTGATGCACGATAAAAGAAAAGTGACGATAAAGTAAGAAACTGTGTACAAGTTGATAAAATAAGGATATTTTGACATGGAAAACAAAGTTAATAAAGAAAGACATATACATTGCTGATAAAATAAGTTATTACTGATAAAGATAGACATATGCTGGGAAAGAAAAACAGTTTTATAAAAAAAAAAGTAGGAATCTTTTTGTAAGCTAAGACGCAATTAACATACTTAAACTCTACTAGGTTGAGACACCAAACATTAAGACATTTTTGACAAAGTAAGTCATTATTGGTAGACTAATATATCTATATAAATATGATAGTACTCTCTGTTGTCTGTTATATGTCCATGTAAATACTTCGCAGGATCTTCACCAAAATTTGTATGAAGGTTCATTGGGTCGTGGAGAGATACGTACACATTTTCAGTTTTGCGTTTTGTGGTTCTTATGGGCGTTTTTGCGTTTTTTACCACTTCTTCGCCCCCCTGTAGATGGATCATCACCAAATTTGTATGGGGGTTCATTAGGTCCATGCAAATTTTCATTTTTGCGGTTTCTATGGGTGTTTTTTGCCTTTTTTTTCTTACAATTATATATGAAGGAAGCAACTTTTAATATCCTAAGATAACCTTTACAGAGTCTCACTGTCTTAATACTACTTTACAAACAATGTTTTACTTTATAGCAGGAGCTTAATTTATCAGTAGTATCTTAATCTATTAGCATGCAATGTATTTTTATCAGCATTATTTTAGATAATCTGTATTATCTTACTTTATCAGCAGTGCCTTACATTATCAAAACAATTCTACTATTTAAGTAGACCAACAATGTATTTCTTCACTGTCAGAATTGTGTTTATTCATAAGTAAGATTAGTATCACCATCAGTACCTTACTTCCTTATGCGATCAGCATCTTACATATGAGCAGTATTTTATCAGTAGTATCTTTCTTCACCAGGTTAATTTTTATTTTATCAATAAAAAGCTCACATTTCTAATAGTGCATTATAACCTATATCTTACTTTAACAACAACACTTTAACTTATCAGCAACATACTAATTCATTGCCCCCCCCCAGTGGCACAGCAGTATGTCTGCGGACTTACAACACCAGAATCCGGGTTTCGATACCCGTGGTGGGCAGTTAAAAAGGGTGTAGCTTTGCGCGAAATTAAAAAAAGCAAAAACAAACTAATTCATTAGGCTGCGATATCTTGATCAAAATTGTCTTACATAATATGCACTATCTTACTTTGTCAGCAGTGTCTTACTTAAGAAGTATTGTTTTACTTAACTTTATATTAGCTTTAACAGCGACTTGACATTTTCCAGTAAAATTTTACTTTATTTACTACTAGTGGAGTACCTGTTCTCTGGACGGAAGTTATGTAAATCCATAATTAATGCAAACAATGTTTTACTTCGCCAGCCTTGTCTTACTTTATCCCAAAAGAAAGGTATTACAGATAAAATAAGAACATTCTAATTTCTGATGGTATAAGAAATGAGCTTACTTATCAATAAGTAAGATACGCGCTCCCAGTGAAGAAAGACATTGCTGACAAACTTAAATAATAGTGGTAAAGAAATGGTCTTTTGATAAGTTAAGACAATGCTGATAAAGTAAGGTATTGGTACTAAAATTAAACACTGCTCACAAATAAAGAAGCTACTTATAAAAGTTTTACTTAAAATAATCTTTCATTCAATCAAACATTGTAAACAATTATATAGTAACTGACTTCAGACATTGTACTCATATTTTTTCATAGTCAGAAGTTGCAATAAACATAAGTATTTATTGTGTTGTGTTTCTTCAAATTTAACATTTCGCCCCGTTTCTAATGCCTCATCATTATGAGAAAGAACACCTACCAAAGCAATTCATCAAATGTGTGTTGTGTTTTATTTATGTTAATGAAAAATATTGAAGTAGTAATTTTGTTACAAACAAAGCTTAAAAGCATCAACAACAAATATTTTTTTGGGGTAATATCACAAAAGTGACAAAACAGAGCAAAATTGAGTAAGAAACTATACATTTTAATTTCTGTATTCTAACCACTAAAGAACTCTGATTGATGGAAACTAAATATTGTAACAAATCCCCCTATAAAATAAAAGTAGGTGGCATAAAATCTGAATTTTAATTTTCCATTTTGTAAATTCTTATCACCATTGAAAATAAATAATTAAAATTTACACGTTAAAGTTTCGTGTATTTATCAATAGAAAAAACAAATTTAACAACTATACTACTTGAAAATATAACTGTAATGAGAAAATTAAGTGTTTATGGTCCGGATTTTTAGAGAATTTTGAGCCATGATCTTCTAACGACTTATTGATTTCTTTATTTTTACCTGCAACAGGAATTCCTATTATAAACGGAATGGCCTGTGCCCACTGGATGAAACCCCAAGCTCTGGTAAAATTTCGAGCTCGCACTTTTTCAAGTGTATACATTTTTAGTGAGTAACTGTAACCTCCATAGAATAGCCCGTAAATCCAAACGAAGAACAAGTATCCTTGATATTCTTCTACAGCAGTGAAAGCAAAGAGAGAGGCACTTATCATGAAAGAAGCAATTTGACAGAGATACTGACGAGGAATTATGCAATGTGCACTATTTTTTACGACGATAAAACCAAAAATCCCGCTTCCAAAAACGAAAGCTATGCCTAGAAAGACTTGAAGCAGCAACAAGGACTGGTAGTCCAAACCTTCTTTTTCACCTTGATAAACCTGTAAGTAAATATTAAAATTACTAACATTGAAAAATAAATTATGTTGCCATATTTTATGTTTTAAACATTTCATCAAATAATATTCTGGGTCGTTAGAGAATTTTTAGTTTCTGGTCATTTCGGATGAGAAAGAAATATACAAAAACATTGCAGTAATTAAAGTTATGATATGACATCTACATGCCTCTTTAGCTTAATATTATATCTTCGTCAGCGTTTGTATGATTTTATTATCATTTTATCATCATATCTTCAAAATCCATTTATTAAACGCATAATTCGCTTTCTTGGTTAATTAAGGATGTCTTTAAAAAATAAAATATGTAATATTTTCATTACTAATTTGATAGTTAAGTTACAAGTTTATTATAAAAACAAAACGAAACATTTATTTATTGTGTCATTTTGAATAATTATATTTCAACATTCTTAAATGTTAATGATGAAAAGGTATAAACAGTCGAATTTCAATTTAATAATTCAAGAAGACTATAAGAAATACATTTTGCAAGATAACTCAAAAGGTTGAGTCTAACATGTGGAACTTTAAATATGAATAAGAAGAATTTTATAAGCATAGTATAATATACTAGATTGCTGCACAAGAAAATTATATCTCTGAGAAATATATATGAATCTAGATATATATAGATACAATTCAGATACACAGAAACACAGTTTATCTAAAAATATCAAATTAAAATACTCATTCAGCTTAAGAGTAATGATACATTCTATAATAAAATAATGCTATTCCGTGTACAACTGTGAAACTTACAATATACGGTGCAGTTGTATAATCTAGTAAATACAAGTTATTTTTATAATACGAGTAAGATTCCGTCATGACGGTGATTAATGTAAACAAAGCATAAATTAAAATGGTATTTTTTATTTTAAAACTTGCATCTCTATTTGTAGCAATGCAGAATCTATTTAGGCTTCGTACTTCGTAATAACTGGCCACAAACTATCGAAATATTTATAGCAGAAACCTCCCTTATTACGTTCCTTTTCTTTTTAACATGATTTGATGAGTAAAATGTTCCGATTTACTTGCTCACTTGTGCTTTTTTTTTTCTCATAGTCCTTGTGGACCGTTGAGCCGATGGCAAATCTTGCTCTGCCATCGTTTCTAAAGCTGTTTCTTACGTCAAGGATGCAAGAGCAACCCACTTGACAGCCTTCCCTCTTTGAAAGGACGAGCATGTATGGTGTGACAGGGATTCGAACCCGCGACCCTCAGATTGCGAGTCGAGCGCCTTAATCACGTACATGTCAGAAGTGATAAGATTTAACAGAGAACAATTTGCGAGTTATAAATGACATATTGTATTTTCCTAATGATAAATTTAATGTGCTACTGAAGAAAAAATGTTGGTTAAAAAATTTCTATTTCTCTGGTATATTGGATACAACGAAAAATCAGTTGGCATGTTATCATCTGATAATAAAAGTTAAATAAGACACTGATGCTTCTTTACGGTTTTCACCCGGTGGCTTAACGGAAAGTCTGACTGTTTACAATAGTAAAAGTTGAGTTTCGACATTGGCAGTGGACACAGCACATATAGCCCATTGTAGAGCTTTGTGCTTTAAACTAAGAAATTTTTGCTGAAAACAAAAGTTTATCAATTGCATAATTTAGCGGTTTCTTTGCATCTTCACCAGAGGTTTATCAGAGTGATATGTTATAAATTAAGAAATGCGTTTTGAAGAATAATATTTAGTAGAAATATTTTCTCTGACATATTTAAAAGTAACTTCATTGTTTGTTTCTTTGTTGTTCTGCACAAAGCCACACAATGGACTATCTGTGCTATACCCACCATGTGTATCGAACCAGATTTTTAGAGGTATAACCCTTCAGACTTACCATTGAACCACTGAGGGGCGTAACTTACTCATTCTTTATAATTTTCAGGATTTTTTTTTCGTTAACTCTAGTCTATGTTTTAATTATTGGTATTTTCAACCTGAGCTTATGTACACGTGAGCTGAACAGTCAGATTAGTGACCACTAGGTTTCAAGTATAACAGTTTTTAAATTTGAACTCTTGGCCACAGGATATCCGGACAGTTAACGACATTCGCCGCAACTGGGGATTTATTCGACCTAACCAAATCATAAGATTGACTGTTACTCCTATAACGCACTTACAGCTTAAAGCTCGGAGTGTGTTAAGCTGAATCAAGACTTTAATCCTGTACCTTCTGATACGCAGTCTGATACACGAACTGCTTAGCTACGGCCAGCTTTCTAAATGTTTACCTTTGTCCAAAATTAATTAAAACAAAAGGTTTTTAACCTAATATTTCCAAAATTATCATAAATTAAAGGTATAAATCACATTTGTTCGTAAGGTAATTACTTGTCCTAATATGATAGGTATTAATACCAAGATGAAACGAAATATGTTGTTTTTCTTCTTCAAATCATTTAATAATGTTGTGATTAATCACGTACATGTCAGAGAACAATTTGCGAGTTATAAATGACATATTGTATTTTTCTAATGATAAATTTAATGTCAAAACTATATTTTGTGAATGTGAAAATGCTTAGTTATTTATAATTTATAGTGAAATAATTTACATTGTTAAACGAGAAAACGCAAAAGTCTGTTCTTTATAACATTTCTCCTAATGTAAATGTGCGTTTTCTGCGTACATATCTCATAGGCTACTCTTTACAATTTTAAGATAAAGTTTTATTGATTTTTGTATATGATTTTCTGAACCCACGAGTAAAATGATTGGTGTATGAGCTCCAAAGGCAGTCAGACTAGTTCCCAGTATCAGGACCTGAACAGTTCGTGACTTTAGAACTCCGAAGTCAATAAAGTGAGGGTCATCTATAACTCCTTGTTTGTCTTTGGCCTTCGAACGCTTCAGTAGGTCTCTCAAGTGGAGAATCGCCCTTCTTTGTGGGTGGTATAAGGAAGCTGGTCGGTAAAAAACTCCCAAAATAAACGTAATGGAGACGATTCCTGTAACTGCCTGCAAACCAAGTCTCCATCCAGCAGTCCTATGGGATAAGCAGAAAGAGATAACATTTAACAATTTACTGAAACCTTTGATATGTTAATGTTAGATCTATTTTATATTCTATTAGATAACATAGATTTCATACATTATCATTTTCACTGAAAGCAAGAAAGAGCAAAAAGGTAATACACATCTCAAACAGGAAGAAAACAAAGAAAAGGTGAAACGTTTTACACTTTATTATATGCTTTTAAGTATTAACATAATTTTGTCAACTGTACATAATTTGAGATTTATCATACTAAAACAACACATAAAAACAAATGAA
Organism: Limulus polyphemus; assembly: GCF_000517525.1. Lineage (NCBI taxonomy): Eukaryota > Metazoa > Arthropoda > Merostomata > Xiphosura > Limulidae > Limulus > Limulus polyphemus. Next base: position 289,603 of record NW_013666997.1, on the reverse strand, counting down.
TATTTTTTCTTGAGAATTAAACATAAACATGCCATGTATTTTCAATTAATATAAACATGCCATATATTTATAATTAAACATGAACATGCCATATATTTATAATTAAACATAAACATGCCATATATTTATAATTAAACATAAACATGCCATATATTTACAATTAAAATGTAAATAAAAATGTCATATATTTACAATTAAACATAAACATCCCACATAATCGCAATTAAACATAAACAAATCACAATATACAATTAAACATAAATATGTCACATATTTACATTTAAACATAAACATGTCATATATTTGCAATTATACATAAACACGCCACATGTTTGCAATAGCAAAGTGCCATCACATATATTATGTGGTTTGGAAAATATAACACATTTCGAAAATAAAAAGTTTTACAATTATTGTTCTCGAAGATGTAAATATAATTGCGCAGCAGCTTTCACTTCACAAAAGAGAAGTTCAAAATGTTACGTTTAATAATTATCCTAAAAACATGTTGTGTTTTGAAAGAAAAGGAACAATATGTCATACTTTATACAAATCATTTTAGACATGTACAAAAAAGGACACTGTGTCAAACTTTACGCAATATTATTCTGGACATATTTAAACTGGACACTATGTCAGACTTTACACAAGATAATTATGGACATATTCAAATAGACACTTTGTCAGATTATACTCAAGAACATTCTGATCATATAACGGTGTAAGGCAG
>NW_013666997.1:279234-288193 GCF_000517525.1 Limulus polyphemus | reverse complement strand
TTGTTATCAGAGGAACTACACATTTGTATACATTTACATTGTTACATATTTAGTTGTTGTTATCAGAGGAACTACACATTTGTATACATTTACATTGTTACATATTTAGTTGTTGTTATCAGAGGAACTACACATTTGTATACATTTACATTGTTACATATTTAGTTGTTGTTATCAGAGGAACTACACATTTGTATACATTTTACATTGTTACATATTTATTGTTGTTATCAGAGGAACTACACATTTGTATACATTTACATTGTTACATATTTAGTTGTTGTTATCAGAGGAACTACACATTTGTATACATTTACATAGTTACATATTTCAGTCTTCTTTAGTGTTGTTTTTCATAACAATGACTATGCTTTATAGTTATTTACCTTCTTGGGTACAGTCAAGTATCGGATAAACTAGAACATACAATTACAAAAATTTTCTATCATTTAAACATTTGTTTAATTGTAATTACACTTATGTAGATTAATTCGCATTCTTATCTTATTGTACGGATTTATAATTAATCTTAATGTATTAAACTGGCCAAACTTTTATTATTGGTATTAGGGTCGAAATTATCGCCACCAGCGAATGTACCCATTAGCTGAACCAGTGCTATCTATTCGTAGTAGAGTTTAGTTTTGTAGTATACTAATTTCTCAAACAAAGTCTTTCCATGGATGCCTTTATATGTTATTCTTAGCTATTTTAGTTTCAATCGAAATGCATTTAGTTAGTTTACGTTTCATCAATTGTTCTTAATATATATTATAATTCCATAATAACCAGTATAAAACGTATACAAGTCTAACAGTATTACCTCAAATATATTATTATATGTTATATATAATATAGTATTACCTCAAATATATTCAGATTCATCAAAGAAACAAAAGAAAAGTACTTACATTTTTATTATAGCTGCAAACAAGTAACTGTAGTTTTTAAGTTTGTGAGTATAGCAGAAAATATATATAAGTTTATACACACAAACTGTAATACCAGGAAAGAACTATGTCATAAATCGAAATGCATTACATATGCAGAAAATATTATACACACACACACACATACAAAATAGAGACACTATGTCAGATTTTACAATTATGAACATATTCAAAAGAGACACTATGTCAGACTTTACACAATATAATTATGGACATATTCAAAAGGGACACTATGTCAGACTTTACACAATATAATTATGGGCACATTCAAAAGGGACACTATGTCAGACTTTACACAATATAATTATGAACATATTCAAAAGGGACACTATGTCAGACTTTACACAATATAATTATGGACATATTCAAAAGGGACACTATGTCAGACTTTACACAATATAATTATGGACATATTCAAAAGGGACACTATGTCAGACTTTACACAATATAATTATGGACATATTCAAAAGGGACTATTTCTTCTACTGCACTACTTCCATCGCAGTTTACATTGTAATAAGTTCTCCGACGAACAATGAACTCAATTTTAAATAATTTATCTTGACAATTTTTTCTACAAATCTTCTAGCTTGCATAGATGTGCATATTAGTATTTATATACAAATAAAACGTTTAGTCACAAATATTATTTATCAATTAACTATAATCACAGAAAATCACAATGGAATTTTGAATATAGATCGGCAATGAGTTACGCTTTAAATTTTTTACTGAATATGATTTATTTAAACTATAAATTACGCATGGGATCCAAAAGAAGTAACAATAAAGATATAATGACTAGAATAAGAATTAATGATTGGTTGTCTAATATCAGAGACAAATAGACTTCTTTCCCTACAACAAATGAAGTCCGATATTTGAAGAAAACAAAACAATACTTAACGCAAAAGATTATATACTGTTTTACAATGTCTTAGGAATATAAAACTTAAATACCTTATACATTCACTTAAAAACACTGGCATAATAGTCATCCCGAGTCCAGCGCCACAGAAGATGGCAATTTCTACCAGTTCTCGTTTCCGTTTGAAGTACTGGCCAATTATAAGGGTTGCTGCATCACGGATCATGCAGACACCACAACCCACAAACAGTCCGTAGCTAACAAACAACTGGTGAAACTGAGAGGCAAATGAAGTAAAAAGACACCCAAGAGCTGTGATAAGTCCACCCAGGACGGCTAGTAATCTTGTACTTCTCCGCCTGCAAATGGCCATTATTACAGGTGAGAGAAAGAGGGCAATGCATGTTGAGAATGTTCCCAAACAAACTGTGAAACAAAAGAAAGTATCAGTTAAACCTATTGTACTACAAAACATATGAATTCAAATGTTTGATTATCTTATATTTCCACAAACCCTTAACAACAAAGGTTGAATAAGTTATATTAAAACAAATTTGGAGCCTAACACGTCGCAAGTGTCCATGTACCACGTCCATTCGTACTCTATCTGACGACCGTGCATCTTGTCAATAATCTTACAGTATAGTCTCCGTTGCAAAATACCGCTTGCTATCAGTAATCTATCTAGCGGAGAAAGACCATTTCCCAACAACTGTTTCAACAGTTCGATCGCATATCGATTCATAGGTGCTGCATCTGGCGACTTGACCAGAATATATTCTTATGGAATAGGATGAATACCCGTTTCATTCTCCAGCTGCTTGAAGTATATCACGGTTTAACAAACATGAAGTGGAAGCAACTTTTGAATACATCACTTGTGACGCTTTTCCAGACAGAGATAATTTTCTATTATGTCGTATACTGTTTCTTGGGGAACATGGGCGGCTTAGGCCACTGAAGTTTGTGTTCACTGATTATTTTTCTGGATAATTCTAGTTCCCCAAGTTGATCCATACGCCATTTTTCTCCAGTGACATTAAGTTCAAGGAATATACTCGTCATGGAAAATTTAATATTTTATCTAAACACTTTTCATGATATAAATGAATGAATATTTTGCGTCAGAAAGGGCTGCTACATACCTTCCCAAAAGCGATCAATTTTCAGTCGTATCATACTTCCTACGAAGCGAAAAACAATGTCAAAATGTACTTCTGGTAAATTCCATTCCAACACGACTTTATATCGGTTGTGTGTTTCATGTGATTTGCTAATTTGCCAATTCAAAATCATTTTAATATAACCAACTCAACCCTCTATAAAATATTTAATCATTGAGTTTATATGAAAGTATCGAAACTTTCATATTTATTTCATGTGGAAGTTTCGAATGTAAATGCATAATACACTTCTACTGCTCCTATGAAATAGCATTGTTAAATGCTAAGACATAAAGATGTTAAAGGTTAGTTATAGAAACAGATACTGGAATACCTGCTCTGCAAGTAAATTATTATCAAGCTAAATTTAACAGTTGGTGTTAAGAATCACTTCAAAAATCTTAATATACTAAGGATTAACCACACTTTATATGAACGATGTTCCCTTTTTCTTATGACCTTGAAACTACTTCTTCAATTCACTAATTCTACCGCAAATTACAGTGTAACAATTTCAAATCATTCATCTTGACAAAGACCCTCTAACTTACACAGATGTCAGCTTCCAACACCATATTTAAGCAGATCAAACGCAATAAAGTCCATTGGAGCTGCGATATGAGATTTGATAGTTATATGGTCGAATCAGATTACTGATGTCCCAGTTTCTTCAAGTGTTTTACTAATGAAAATGCCGCTGATTTCAAAGTGTGGCTGGAAGTTTGTGACATCTTAGCTCGTGAGCCTTCGTCAACATAAAATTCTTATTGATTATCTCGTTAACGATACCAAGAAATATTCTTAGCTTCGTTGCAGTGGATTTGTGGATAGAAGGGTTCTCTTTCTTAACCATAACCTTTACTTTGTGGAAGATGGTGCTGCTTTCATTTGATTTGGGAAGTGGCTTTAGAGCGTGCTTGTATTGCTAGTTATTTCGGTTCTACTTGAAGATTAAAAGTTCCATTATTCGGAATATCGTGACCCATTGCTTTACCCAGTTTAAAATCTCGCTATACAAATGCCCTTTATGAAAACGTCATAATTCTTAGGCTGTATACCGTATCTTCTATGGCAATATTACATTGTTATTTTGTTGTTAATTTGCTGTGAAAGAAATGTAAAGATGCTAAAGATGATGGTTGAGGCGATTGACTCGCAATCTGAGAGTCGCGAGCTCGAATCCCATCACCGAATATAAATATGCTCGCCCTTTTGGCAGTGAGAGCTTTATAATGTGACGCTCAATCCCACTGTTCCATTATAGTAGTCCCAAATCATTCTTACAAAGCACAATTAGCGCATCCTATGCATTTAAGAAAGAAATGTAAGATATTAGTTGTTTCAACGTGGTTTTAAAATAAGATTAATCTCAAAACTGGCATTTAAATGACAAATTAAGAATTTCACAAAGAAATGTATTTGAATTTCCAAACTAAGTTTAACAACATTTTCAGTGAAAGCTCAACGTGCCCTAATACATTCAAAGATGCTCAGAAAAAATACTTTTGAAAGGCAAACTAATTAATAATTAATATATTTGATAAAGTGTAATCTGTTTGTTTGTTGCTAAGCGCAAAGCTACACAACATGCTATCCGTGCTGTGCCCACCACGAATATCGAAACCCTTTTTATTAGCGTTATGGAAAATAGAAAATGACAAAGTAAAAAAATATACTTGCACGTTTTTAAAAATAAATGTAATTTAATATCTCTCAATAGGTTTTAATAATAAACTTGCTTTGAGAATTTCATCGCTAAAGTATCGATTAAAATTTGTTACATTCATTAGTTAGTCTTTTCATTTTAACTAGTCATCTTACAAGCAGTGCAGGGCTTCTTATTTTCAACGTTAGACCTCTTAATGAGATATCAATTTTTCTTTCATGGTAGTAGACATTTCAGTGCGATAAAAGTATTATTTTCTTGGTACGTAGGTTTCTTCCTTCCTGGTTATTTAGACTTCTTAAAGGGATATAAGTTTTTGGAAACTCGATCACTAGTTATCTTAGTGTGATATATCTTCTTTTCCATTTCATTAAGGCCTGGATTCTTGGTACGTAGGTTTCTTCCTTCCTGGTTATTTAAACTTCTTAAAGGGATACAAGTTTTTGGAAACTCGATCACTAGTTATCTTAGTGTGATATATCTTCTTTTCCATTTCATTAAGGCCTGGATTCTTGGTACGTAGGTTTCTTCCTTCCTGGTTATTTAAACTTCTTAAAGGGATATAAGTTTTTGGAAACTCGATCACTAGTTATCTTAGTGTGATATATCTTCTTTTCCATTTCATTAAGGCCTGGAATGGCTTGATGGTTGAGGCGATCGACTCGCAATCTGATATTCGCGAGCTCGAATCCATCACCGAATATGCTCGCCCTTTCGGCCGTGGGAGCTTTATAATGTGACGCTCAATCCCACTATTCCATTATAGTAGTCCCAAAGTTGAAAGTGAGTGGTTCTGATTAGCTTCCTTTCACTTTTAAGTTTAGGATGGCTAGCTCAAAGTAGCTTTGCGCGAAATTCAACAAAACAAGCCCTTTCATTGGTTCTTAGTGAAAATAAACGTATTCGCTAACCTTCTTAGTGAATTACAAGTCTTCTAACAATAGTAACTAAGTCTAAAATTCTTCCTTTTCTTTTAACTAAACCTCTTAATAGGAAAATAAGCCTTTTCTTGGTAACTTGACCTATTATGATGAAAAATATTCTTCCTATCTTGCTCAGAATCGCTTGATGGGACTTATTTGTTAAGTCATTAATAATATAACACAGTCCTGCGAATTTAAACTTCATAAAAATTGTTTTGGTTTTAATAACGGATTTTCCATTATTCAGCAACGCATATTTCGAAAATAATATTTTTTTCCTTATCAAATAAGGATTTTTTTTAGAAATCGGGAATTAAAAAACTCGTATTTAGATCAAATATTTATTTCGTTTACCACAATGAACATTTTTATTATTATGTTCGTTAACAATAATACAAACAAACTAAAGAAAATGGAAAAACATTGATGTCAAACGAATATACAACCTTATTCATCCTGATTTTTTTTGTGTGAAATCTACATCTTTTAGTCTCAACTTTACCTGGTCTTTCTTTTATGTATTGAGTTATGATGTTTTGTAAAAAATCTGTAGGAGATGGAGAAAAATGGGTATCATTTTCAGATTCATCGTATAGAAATTACTGTAAAACATTTAAAAATTTCAAGACAATAAAACCATTGCAGGCTTGTGTAATTTGAATAACACATTATATTAAGTACAATATGAAATATTATCAAGTGCATTAGAATTATGTTATAGGTATTGTAAGTAACTCTACCAATACGTTGTACCAGTTGTTCCATTCATGTAATTATATATATATATGTATTCTATGTAATCGTATGAATAATTTATTTAGTTTATAAACAAACAAACCCGAAGTGTTTCTTTCACTTTCTTACATTATTGTATTTCATGATAAGTTTATAAATAAATATTTTAACATAAGTTACAATATAAAGAATGGTTTGTAAAGTTAATTTAGAAAATGATCCTGTAATAAGTCATTAAAAGTAATCTGATGTAATTAATTTCGTTAGTAAACGGTACATTTATTAAGTTAAACCAATTTTTCTCTATTGAGTTTTAAAACTTGATTTGAATAAGTAACAGGTGGAAAACAATACTTTATCAGTGCATTACAAGTTCGATGGATTAATGATAATGACATGACACCATGTCTTAGATTGTAAAAGCTACTAGATCTACTAGGGGGCAGAAATATAATAAACTTTATAACAATGATTTTGTCTTGCTGGAACTAGAACATTACAAACTCCAACTATTTTTCAATTATATTGTACGGTGAATTTCGATTTTAATGATTAAGTTTCTTGTTTAACAAATGTGGGCAACAATCCCATTCTATATAGGACGAAAGCTTCCAGTAAATTGTTGCCTGCAATAGATATCACAAACCTAAAATTTGATAATAATGAGGCAAAAATCGTGTTTAAACAACCACTCATTTATGGATTCAGCCTAGTCTTCCAGGTCTGTCTACCAATACTACAATCTTTACAAATATATGTAAATATATTATCAGATTATCATGAAAATACAGTTTATGAGACAAAAATATGACTTCTCATAAAACTTACATTTCCCTCATTGCTTGTAAAATGTTCAGGTGAACAAATAAATTGATAATTTCATTATATCAACCAGTTACTTTGTTTATATGAAAAGCGCACTTATATAACTATATAATTACCTACTCAACATCATTTCAGCAATATAAACCAAAGAAATACAAGTGTTTAAAAAACTTACAACGCCAAAATCTGGAGGTCAATTCCCTGCGGTGGACACTGAAGATAGTCCAGTGTGGCTTTGTTGTAACAAAATAAACTCATCTTTGTATGATCATAATCTTGAACGTTGATGACTATATTACTATGTCACAGTCTCTTTTATTTTCGTTTGTTTCTTTAAACTACAGAAGGACTATCTGTGTGACGCTCATCGAAATCTATTTTTAGTCATTGTACTTACCACTGAGCCACCAGTTCAATATTCTATAACACAGGTATACTCTCAGTTATGTAGAGAAACTCGTTTAATCGAAAATGTAAGGTTTTAAAATAACAGCACAAGGAAAAAATGATACAACCTTAATTTAGAATGTTTCATTTAAACAATTGGTTATTTTGGTAAGGTTAAACGTTGTCTTAAATTACATATTGATTTTCATAAAATTTAATGGAAAGAGAAAAGCTCAAATGCAAAAGAAATGAAAAGAGAGTTAAGGATAGTAAATGTAAAAGAAATATAAAGGGAAGGAAAATCTAAGAGTAATGAAGTTCATATGGATTTTGCACTAACCTAAATATCTTAGCTGACTGAATCTCGTAAGATGTTATTTGGTTTACGCCCAAAAGTATTGTTAACAGCGATACTACCTAAATGATGAAACAATGCATTATAATCTTTATAAGAAAGAAAGTAAAATATCGTGTTCTAATTAACTATACTCATTACCGCAGCATTCTCTGAACGAATGTTAATATTAACATTGTAATGACGGAGAAGAAAGAAAATAAATATAATCTATGGAAATAACTGATTTTTGTTTGTTTGTCGTAACAAAAACGGAATTAAATTAGCTTCACGTTTCAAGAATTATTTGTTTTAGCTCAAACATACACAATGGATTATCTGCGCTGTGTCCATTGCGAGAATCGAACCCCGAAGTTTAGTGTTATAAGACCTCAAGCTTACCTCTGAGCCACCGGACGAATGTTGCAAGATTAACATATTAATGCACAAAATATGTAACAAACATACAAGACTGAAGTTCAAGTTTTAAGTAATAACAAAAAAAGTTAATGTCTATTTTATATCATTAATTAAATTTTCACAAGAGATTATCCCCTGGGCCCTCCAGTGGCGTAGCGGTATGTCTGCAGACTTACACTGCCAGAAACCGGGTTTCGATACTCGTGGTGAGCAAGAGCACAAATAACCCATTGTGTAGCTTTGTGCTTAACTACAAACAAACAAACATTATCCCCTGATGGCTCAGTTGTAAGTCTGGGGTTTTATAACACGAAAAATCCGGTTTCGATATCCGAGGTAGTCATAGCACAGATAGTCGATTGTTTAAAGTTGTGCTTAATAAACAAACGAGAGATTAAGAGTATATTTCAAATGAAATTTCTAGTAGAAATAAGTAATACGAATATTTTCGTATAAACTTGGTGGCGAAACAAGTTGGATTTAAATTCCTGAAATACATACCAATGCACCCGAACTGGTTATTATAGATCTGGGTTTTCAACTAATGCTTGTTTGTTTGTTTGTTTGTTTTTGAATTTCGCGCAAAGCTGCACGAGGGCTATCTGCGCTAGCCGTCCCTAATTTAGCAGTGTAAGACTAGAGGGAAGGCAGCTAGTCATCACCACTTACTCTTTTACCAACGAATAGT
>NW_013666997.1:276856-279018 GCF_000517525.1 Limulus polyphemus | reverse complement strand
CCCCACGGCTGAAAGGGCGAGCATGTTTGGTGGTATGCGGATTCGAACCCGCGACCCTCAGATTGTGAGTCGAGCGCCTTATCCACCTGGCCATGCCGGGCCTTCAACTAATGCAACATAATTACAAAATATCATATCAAAAAAGTAACTTAACTTACTAAAGCACAGATTCATTCATTCGATCTTCAAATAAATAGGAACTCGTCATCTGTATATGTCGTGTTATTTGTCTAAATACAAGAGTATTAAACAGATTAACCACTACTCTACAGTGATAAACCCAAGATTGGTTTTCGTGATTTGTATTTATTTCAAAATTAATTCTCAGACTTTTCTCCAAATAAATAATCACTTTTTATTTTGCAAGCTTTTCACTGCATTGTTGGATCCCCTTATAGCGTACCCATAGTTCCAAAGTGCAAAGCGTATTTTTGCAGCTATGGGACGAGAACCGTGAACCTTAGGATTCATAGCCTGGACAATTTAGCCTCTGAGTTATTCCAGAGTATATCTTCAAAAATAAATTCTAGAAATAAATAGATATTTATTCTGTATACACTAATACCACAGTTTTTTTTTTTGTTATTTTTTCTTTTGCTTGTTTGTTTGTTTGTTTGTAGTTAAGCACAAAGCTACACAAAGGGCTATCTGTGCTCTGCCCACCAGGGGTATCGAAACCCGGTTTCTAACGTTGTAAGTCCGCAGACATACCGCTGTGCCAATGGGGGGCTTTTCTTTTGCTATGAAGTGTCAATGTCACAGCAATTATACATAATATTACAATTGATTAATATGGTATGAATGCTGGCACATCCCGACATATACGTCGTGCCCTAAAGTTCACACAGAAAATACAGCGAGTATATTAAACAAAAAAAAAACAGCCACTCATACAATCACATTACATATAGATATCTTATACTCATACACATATTAACAGTTCTAAATTGAAGTTAGTCAGATTTTATGGGTTACAAGTAAAAAATAAATAACTACTTTGACTGGCATAAAATAAAATGGATTATATTTCTACATTTTTTAAAGAAACAATACCAATTTATAACAAACACTGCGCGTAAGGTTTAAAACACTTCATTCAGAACGCAACGTTGAGATTTAAAAAGAAAATTCGCCCAATCGAACTATTAATGTATTTGGGAACTAATCTTAAGTTATAGATTAAACAGCCTAACCTCATAATATTTCGAATAAATACCTGATATATTTACTCTTTAAGATTTAACGACAAAAAATTAATAATGACAGAGGGAGACAATCTATTATTTTTCCTGTGAATCTTTTTTCTTCTTCGTAACAGCAACTACAGTTGTGCGCCATTCCGTTTTTCTTATCTGATGGCCAAGAACCTTGAAGGGTTTATACCTTGATTCAATACGACTAAACTTTTGTTCCATCTTTTTCTTTGGATTCCCATTTCGATTTGACGGGGTCAGAGGTCAAAAATTACAAAAACAAATAGAGGGTTGAGTACATTAATTTAAAACGATTTTGAATACAGTAAGTCGCATGACATTCAGAGGCGATATAAAGTCATGGTGAAACGGAATGTATCAGAACTACCTTGGGAAAGATTTGTAAAATCACTTTCCGACGCAAAGTATTTGTATACTCAGATCATAAAGACGTGTTCAGATCAGGGATTTAAAATTTTCAAGACGAAGATATCCAATAAACTTAGGGAGATTGAACAAAAAGGGAGTATGAATCAAACTGAGAAACTATGACCATCCATAAAGAGACCTTCAAAAACGTCATACCCAGTCGTATATTTATGTTATACCATATAATTACGTATAGGATAAGCAGCCAGTCGCAGCTCCTATGGGTTTATGTGCGGCCGCACTGTTGAAAAGGGCGCTGGGCAACCGTCGCCCTCATACCTTTTGAACTAAACCTACTCTGCAGGGCTGTTGTGAAGTGCACGGCCTTCAGAAAAAGTATGACCGGGCGTGACGACATGGACTGTAATGAAGTGTTGGAATCCAAAATTGTTTGTTTGTTTGTTTTTGGAATTTCGCGCAAAGCTACACGAGGGCTTTCTGCGCTAGCCGTCCCTAATTTAGCAGTGTAAGACTAGAGGGAAGGCAGCTAGTCATCACCACCCACCGCCAACTCTTGGGCTACTCTTTTACCAACGAATA
>NW_013666997.1:266162-276770 GCF_000517525.1 Limulus polyphemus | reverse complement strand
ATTGTGAGTCGAGCGCCTTATCCACCTGGCCATGCCGGGCACTTCCAAAATTGTTATAATATACCATACTCAACGTCTGTATTTTAGCCTATGGTTCCCTTATATTTCTATTCATCCAAATAATCTTTGGCACAAAGATACCTTGCAACAACCCCCACAAACCGCAATTAATGTATTAATATAAGTTGCTATAGTGAGTAAAGGGTAATTCAAACTCCATACACAATTTGATAATTAATGAAAATTTGGACTTACAACGTTAAATAAACTAAATAATATTCTCAAGTACCTTCTTCAGATTTATAATCGTTGCTAGAACAACTGACAGTGTGACTAGACATAAGGTTAAGGTTATAATTGTAAACTAAACATTGTAAACGAAAGCACTATGTTTCAACCTTATACAAGAATGTGAAGAGTTTTCTTTGTGGATTTTCAACAAGCTAATATTCCTTGAAATTCTTAGTCAAGAAACGAACGCTTGTAATAACATTATTACAATTTTTAAATATGCTCGCCCTTTCAGCAGTGGGGGCGTTATAACGTTACGGTCAATCCCACTATTCGTTGGTAAAAGAGTAGCCCAAAAGTTCGCGGTGATGACTAGCTGCCTCCCCTCTAGTCTTACACTTTTAAATTAGAGACGGCTAGCGCAGATAGTCTTCGTGTAACTTTGCGCGAAAATTCATAAAAAATCAACCAAACAAACAATTTTAAAATTGGGAACCGGAAATATTGATATTCTATAAAAAAAAACCCATAATAATTGTTTTGTCTATTGAAAATATGGCTCTAACCTTTATTAATTTTGTTGAATTATTGGTCTTATGTGTTCCTGGTATCGCCACTGGTGTTATTTATTGTGATGTTTTATTTGTAAGCTTCTAAATGCTGGTAATTAATGGTTGTGACTTTTTTTTCAATTATGTAATTATCATGTATTATTTGTAAGACGGGCTGGACGTGGCCAAGTTGTTAACATACTCGGCAAGGTATGGTTCGTTGAATGTTGCTGCTGAAGCGCGCCCCAACTTTGGGGGCGTGGGGGAACTATATACGTGACGATCAAATTCCACTGTTCGGTCAAACGAAAGTAGTTCATGCGTTGGTGGTAGGTGCTGTGTACTAACTGCCTTTCCTCTACACTATCAGTTCAAAATTATGGACGGTTGTGTGCATATAGCTCTACGCGTAGTTTTCGCGAAAGTTCTAAAACGAACGAATATTTTTATGAAATTAAATTATTTTAGTCATTTCTCAAGTAATTTTGATCATTGAGAGTATAGAACATACTAATAGTTTTGTTCAATGAAAGAGGCCCAAATAAAAAGAAATGTATTTTCATATTATTTTCAATCGGTGATGGGTAAGTTGGCATAACATACCATAGATTATTATTTTCAATCGGTGATGGGTAAGTTGGCATAACATACCATAGATTATTATTTTCAATCGGTGATGGGTAAGTTGGCATAACATACCATAGATTATTATTTTCTTGAGGTGTTGTCACATTCAGAGACAACTTCCAATGATTCTGTTTCTTATATGCTCCACTGTATAAATATTTATTATTCAAATGATTAATACATTTCTGCAAAGTAACAACCCATTCATCACTCTCACGAACCATTATAATGACTTGTAATAAGGATAAATGGAATATCTTAAGTGCGCTTAAATTAAAGAAAATAAGCTATAATATTAATCCTTTGTTATTACAAAAGTCCCGAGAGACTACAAAAAACATACTTTCTCTCAGAACCAAATTGGGAACAGTACTTTTATTCTATCTTTTTTTTTTAGAGAAGAAAATAAACGGGAAATTTTGTGCCGAAAAAAAGAAAAATTACAGCTGCCTTAAAATAAAAAAAACTTTCATGGGTTAGGAAACTAAGATTTAATAGTGATTGATTAACCTGATGCACAATATGTTACGTTAAAGAACACCTGGTGAAATAAAGTTTGAAAGTAAAAATATTAAACATATGGTTCAAGAATCTTCTTTATGATCGGTGGTATTATAATAACGTAAAAAATAGCATAGTCTAATATTTTATTAAATAAACCCCCCTGGGTTAACTTTCTGAATCCTCAATAATATTACTTGCTAATTGCACAGCGGCATGTCTACAGACTTACAACACTAAAAACCGGTTTTCGATACCCGTGGTGGGCAGATAGCCCATTGTGTAGCTTTGTGCTTAAGTTCAAACAAACAAACAAATTTACTAATTACCAGGGGATGACGATATTCGCCCTAAGATAATATTCTGTAACTTAATATGTTTTTTGTTTTTGTTACCGCTAAGTCTGACTTTTTACTTGTCGCCAAACGATCTCACCTGCACAACAGAAAACTCCCACTATGAAAGGAGTTGACAAAGAAAGTAGAACGATGACATTACTAATCTATTGATTTTAAGCTTTATTGAAAAATAAAGGATTGAAAAAAAATACTATGAACTGGTTTTCATGGTGTACAATTGTTCTATTTTCTTTCTTTTTTTAAGAGTATTTGAGACGGACGTTAAACCAGAATTTTGTGTATTAGAATTTTCACGAATTCTTACTTAATTGACAAAACAGTAATAATATGCGGATCAACAAACAGCAATTACAGGAGAATAAGCTACAGCTTACTTCAATAAACCGACCGGTATAACACATTGTTAGTTTATTTTGTTTGTCACAGTCCTCGAGTTCTTTGTTATAATTTTCAGGTCATTATCGAGAATGTAACAAATGATTTGGTCTAACACTTGTGAATTTTACTGAGTTATTTCCTTCTTTTACTACTAAAATACAATATCGAACAATACTACTTAAGTTGATAGTTAAGATGTATTTGGAGAGAGTTACAAAAGCGATGAATAGTTCAGTGCTAGGGGTCAATACAATTACTATAACTCATTGTGAATATTTTATTTCTTGACACGTTCGTTGCCACCAGTAGTATTGATAATTCCTACTCTAGTGTCATTCAAGAAGTGCCGAGGAGCAGTCACAGTGTTCCAAACTCATATGCCACAAAAGAAATTTAGCTTTGATATATAATTGTCTGTGACCCACTGTGTTTCGTGTAGTAATATATTTTATGCTAAGGATTTTCCACAACTGGAACAATCATAGTTTTCTGGAGATCAGGATTTGAAAATATATCAGTAATTAAGTTTTATGCGGATTAGTGGTAAGTTTCTAGGCTAAATTTGGGGTTTTTAATTCCTCGCTGTACACAGAGTGCAAATATCTATTTGTGTAGCTTTGCACTAACAAAAAAAAAAAAACAGCTTTCGTGTGTGCGAGCTTTACGAACATTTATTTCAGTAGTATACGGTAAACGCTAGTTTTAAAGACATTACAGGGTGTATAATAGGTAGCAATATTAGAGAATTTTTGATAGTTTATGAATGTAAATGGCAAGAGGCCTGGGCGTGTTTATTAGTGATGGAGAAAGAAATGAAACTACAGTTTTTAATTTTTTCTTCCAAGAAGTTTACAATTACGACGGCGAAGAAGAGTATGAAATGAGTAGCATTAATGTTACCTTTTATTCAAATACATTTATTAATATAGGTTATTATGGTGAGTAAAGTACAATTAATATTCCACACACACACATAATTCATCTACAGTTTGATAGTTAATAGAAATTTTATGCACTTACAACGTTAAGTAAACTATATAATATATTCAAGTACCTTTTTCAGATTTAGAATCGTTGCTCGAACAACTGATAATGTGACTAAACATAAGGTTAAGGTTATAATTGTAAACTAAACATTGTAAATGAAATAATGGTTGAAGACGGCTTGAATGGGTAATCAAGAAAAACTTTTACATAACAGCAAACGTTTCGACAAGGTTTTGTCATCATCAGGTAAACTAAAGCACTATGTTTCAACCTTGTACAAAGATGTGGAGTGTTTTCTTTGTGAATCTTAAACAAGCCATACATTCGTGAAATTTTGCCAGTAATATTCCTTAAAATTCTTAGCCAAAAAACGAACGATTTTAATAATATTATTACAATTTTTAAATAGGGAACCGGATATATTCATATTTTATAAATAAAAACCCATAATTATTGTTTTAGCTATTGAAAATATGGCTCTAACCTTCATGAATTTTGTTTAATTTGATCCTGGTATCACCACTGGTGTTATTTATTGCGATGTTTTATTTGTAAATTACTAAATGATGGTAATAAATGTGTTGTGGCTTTTATCGTTTTTAACAGATATATAATTATCGTGTATTATTTGTATGAGGGGCTTAGTTGGGGAGGGCAAGGGTATGGTTCGTTGACTGTTGCCGCAAAAACGCGTCCCTACTTTGGGATCAAATTCCACTATTCAGTCAACAGTTGGTGGTAGGTGCTGTTGACTAGCTGCCTTCTCTCTACTCTATCAGTTCAAAATTAGGGACGGTTGTGTAGTTTTCGCGAAAAGTGTAAAACAAACAAACGAATGTTTCAATGAGAATTGTAATATTAAAATCGTTTCGCGAGTAATTTTGATCATTGAGAGTAAAGAACATACTAATAGTTTTATTTAGTGAATGAGGCCCAAATAAAAAGAAGTATATTTTCATATTATTTTGAATCGGTGCTGGGTAAGCGTTGGTAACAAAAACATTTTAGCAACAGTTATAGTCCAAGTGATATCAATCATTAAAGAAAATTAGTATATGATTAATGTATAAATCTAAAGGCTGACACGTATTTTTAATAAAATTACCGATACTATTTGAATCTATATATATAAAGCGCAAAAATCAGTGTGCCTGTCTGTTTGTCCGTTATCTAACTATTCTACTCCTAGGTCACTAGGCCAATCTCAACCAAACTTCCTGGGATGATAGTTTGGGACTAGGGGCATGTTAATGGAGTTTTTGAGCCTCCTAAACACCCCATTATTGCTGCTATTCAATATTTATTATATTTGATGCTAGTTAATTAACTACATGCATAGATGGCACCACGTCTTTACATTGAAAAACTACTTACACACAGTGTTGGGGAAGGCACATAAACGTCTTATATATTTCAGAGAATGCGCAAACACTCTCTATGAAGGTATGCAATGACAGAAATGGCTGCCACTATTGAAATAATACATAAACTCAGCTTACGTTTCTACTCCAACAGCCACCATAAGGCTATTATGAAGAGCCATTCCTTGAGTTATACTCACTTCCTACTTTAACACGTGAACTTTCAACTTCGGCCCGTATATGACACTTCTGCGGCCAACGACCATCTATTATTAATCACGTAAAACATTGTGGAAGGACATTAAGAGTTGGGTGTTGAAAGCGGGTAACAGAAAGCACCCCTACCGCCACTACTTTCGCCGCTACCTCTTCCTATAAAGTCACCCTGATCATCGCACAGTGTAGATCACGTTTTAAGTGTATACATAGTGAGTTTTTAAAGCTTATGCAAAAGTTTTGGGGGGTAATAATGAATCACTAACCATAAAAGGCTTATTCCCTTTGTCACAATATACATCGTTGCTTAGCAACAAAACTATGTTTATGTTGAATGCTCATTATTCAATTGTTAGAAAGTTTTTTATTCTATATTTATTTGATAACTTCTATGATATAGCAGCACAATATTTAAATTCAGAAGTTTTATGACATTGAGTTGTAGCCAAAAGCAAAATATGATTTACCAATTAGTGTTCCAGCTAAGCCTTAAGTTACTTTTGTGTATTAAATTAAGCTACAAATAGGTCTACTATTACTAATGTTATAAAACCAGTGCTTAAAAAGTTTTAAGTGGTGACTAAATGTTAATTATTAAATATTCTTTTGGTATATTAATACTTATATTACCTGCATGTCCTTAAAACAGAAAGAAAAATAAACATTTATTACTATCAAATATCTTTTACCCTTTGTACAGTCGAAAGAGTTGAAAATATGTGTCGGAATGTCCGCACTATGTTTCTACTTCCTGACCTAGAATACGATGAAAAGGCTCAACAGTGCACACGTCTTTTGTTCACGATAATATTTCATTTTTCTACGTAGTTTTTACGAAAAATGTAGTAATTAAAGAATTAATTTGAGACTGGTGAAATAAGTGAAAAGTAGGTGTATTTTGGTGCTACTAAACGAATGCGTTTTAGTTAATCATTTAACAATGGTTTCCCGTCATTTTTGATGGGCTTTTGTACTAATACTGAAATAATATGTTATAATAAATTGTGTGAAAGCTAGAATTTTGTGCTATTTATCATAGTATCCACCCAAACGTTAACATAACTCGGACAAAGGTTAGGTGCCTCAGCTTGTATAAAATAATTTGTTGCCAACTTCCAACTTCTTGAGTTTTGAAATCATTGTTTCATTAAAATTGAGAAGTTAATTATCTATAGCTGACTTTAGGCATCCGATCATTGAAAAAGAAACAAATTAAGAACGAATCAAGAGTGAAAAAAACGAATGAGGTAAAATATAATGGTAATCAAAGAAAAAACGAACTGGAGAAAACCAAGAATACTTTGATGAATTTTGTGCAGAAATTTAGCTTATTTCGACATCCAATGTTGACCAGCGATACAGTAATCATTTTAATAACAGGCTACATTTCTCTACACATTGAATTATATTATGCAGCAAAAAATTAACAAGTCTGAAATGTTTAACTATCTCCATTTTTTTTACAAAAACTAAAAGAAGTTTAGTGATAAAATGTTAAAGTTAAATGCTTCATAGCTATTTATTAATTCCTGCACCAGTCACTTTGTCAGTGAAACTGCGCAAAATTTATTTTATTTCTTGTTTTTATTTATATCAATTGACGTTCTGCTGCTGATTGTCCTTGAATTCCATTCAATCCTGCCTGTGTTTTGGATTATTAATTCTTAAGGTTAAGGTTATAATTTTGTAGGTTCGTCTATATCCTTGAAAAGATTCTATACATAACAAGAGACGTACATTAAGAAAACTGACGACCCACCGGGGAAAGTCCTCAAGTGAGTCAGTAGTAAGTTTACGCTAAAATCCAGGGTTTCATTTCCCGCGGTGGAGAAAGCAGATAGCCCAATGTGGCTTTGCTCTAAAACAAACATTGAGAAAATGCATACCTATGGCTTCAATATCAGAACATACAATTATGTTATGTTGCTTCTGTTTTCTACAGTATTCGTAAGAATGTATTATATTATATATATATATTGCAAGTAGTACTTAGTATGTAGGGATGGGTCAAGAAAACAATGGCTGCCGCATTCAATCTATTACTCCATGATGCTTACAAATAACTGCTAAAGTTGAGTTATAGCTTTAATTGAGCACCTAATTGCCATTATCGAGAGTTCAATACCTTGTCAGACTCCCAATATCATTGAAATATGTTGCTAAAGTGGAGAACTAGAAATCAAACGTGTTCATCTTTCTTTTTTCTTTTCCCACGATAGCCAAAAAAATGTGTGAAGTTTTCGCGCTGGCTTTAGTATGACAGAAAAGTATTTTAAGAACACTTGGGAACAGGCTATCACTGATCACGATAGTGCTTAGTATAAGTTAAAAACCAAAATTATAATATTAGTGTAAACGATATTATAATTACCTTTTAAAGTTAGCTTTCTTACAGAAATATGATATTCCTTTAAAATTCTTAAGTACAGGGTGAAACAGGAATTACCAGCTAATAATAGATGAACATTAAAAAACTGTAATGTGTAGAATACTCAATGTTTTGTAAACTATATAATCAGTGTCTTTAGGTTCCTCAATATTATGTCCCAATGAGTAAAGATTATAACCATTGATGATTAATAATATATTGTAGCCAGTTGTATGGTATAATATCAACATATAAGGTAATTCTACAAGTGCAATGAAGAAACTAGCCAAACTGATATGATATTCACAATATATATTACCATTGAATTATAAGAATAAAACAAGTGTTCACTTATCAAACTACTTTAATGAAAATCTTAAAAAAAAAGGAAGGAAGGAAGGAAACAAGTAATAAAAAAATTCACAAAATTAAGTATAAGTTAATGTTTGCAATGCCAAAAAGTACAGAAACAAGATGGGATAAATACATAAAACCATATAAAAATCACTATATAAGTAGCCAAATCTTTCCAGGAATAACTTGTATCTACAATTACATGTTGAATTTCTGTCAGCTGCACGAATTCATGTTTGAATAAAAGCATTTAAACTGAATAGTGCTATACAGTCTTATAGTGGCTAATACACAAGACTGTAAGATTGACTCAGTACTTACTGGCTACTTACGTAGGGATTTATATATGATTTTGTGTATTCATCCCTACCTTGTTTCTGTACTTTTTGGCATTTTCATCCCTATATCACACTAAAGTTTTAAATTTTTGTTATTACTTGCAGTGTATTATTGCTTAGATTATGTGAAGCATTCCAGGAAAGCTTTGTTCATCATCAAATCAAAAATTCAGAAACACAAAAAGAATCAAAATCTCAAGATGTTCAATTATTAGCGCGAGTTTAGTTATTGTAGTTTTAAGTTTGTATTTGCTAATAACTAGACCTAAGTTATCTTTATATCTTAAAATGAAATCCGTATGTCGCTTTGTTAGAATTTCTTACCTGTTCCAGTTATGTCGACACTGAATTTCAGGTGTTGTTTTACTTGGTAGATAAAAAAGCCGTGTGCAGAAAGAAGTCCGGAGGTCAGTAACTGTACTAACACAGCGCACCCACACACTACCCAACCCCATCCACCCTCAGGATAGTAGTGTTGATATATGGTTGCTGCTTTGGAATCTGGAGACAAAGAGAAGTTAAACCCGAGGATCTGAGCAGTGAGTTCATGTTGGTCACCAATAAACCTGGAGTCCTTGCGTTTGTCACTCTCTGCAGCAAAGTTGAAATAGTTAGCAGCACCTCGGACATCATTTACGCGCGAGACGCGAAGTAGTCGGTCGTTTTGGCTGTTGCTATAGGTCCCACCTCCGTAGTTAGTTAAACAACGACTTTGGTGATTAGCTGAGGCCAAAGATTTTGATCGGTATTTTTGTCTTTTTGCAAGTTTGCATGCGTTGCCGTGGTGACATTCAGCGTCCTGAGATGGATTCGTAACCAAATACTGCGAAGCACATCCTATTTCATTCCCAGTAGTGTTCATGCCTTTATTCTAGATGCTGTAACGCTCGACTTTAACGGCGAGCATGTTGGCCAAGATTGAGAATTGGTGTACACATGCCGAGTTTCCTAAGTACTCCAGCTCAGTTTGATATCATTGAGTGGCACACAGCATGACATACAAAAACAAGTCACACAAAACCGACATCCCGATAGTTTGTAAATCATCCTTTATTGAGAACACATCAAATACCAGTTTTGTAGTTGACCCATAAACTCAACAACAAACTCGTATTTTCAGAAATCCCGTTTATTTTGTTTGTCATTGTTGTTTCTCTTACACAACTTACACTATACTTTATTACCCTGTGGGTATATAAATTTAGCAAAATTCAATGAAGAAAATAATTTTCGTTCTTATTGAAGTAAGTCTGCATGTTAAAAAATAAAATCCCATAGCTAAAGACAGTTGTACTAACTCAAACTTAATCTGCCAACTAGAAAGTGGAAAGGAAATGAAAATTGAAGTTTGTGGTGACTACTATGTCATATGCACTTTAATACTCAAGATGTATACATTACTGATAAGAATAGGATTTATATGCACAAGATGGAACGAGGGGTGGTAAATAAGGTGAGAACAAAAGCAGTAGAAATAGAACAGAAATGTAATGTCTAATAGAAGATTGTTTTTTTGTTATACTAAAAGCTTAAGACTACTATTCCAATCTGGTTTCAACAAAGCGTATTGAACGTATACAGCTATGATAATAACTTTGTGCATAAGATACAGAAAATTTCCAAGAATACGCGACACGTTTGTTTCGAGTGAATTCAACCTGACATAGCTGATGTCAATTGTGACATCAAACTTAAAGAGCTTTTAGTTTAAAAAACTTAATTTTGTAGACTGCAGAGTACTTTGAAAGCAGCTTTCGGAAATGTTTATTTGTTCAAAGTAGACTAAAAACTGAAGTCTGACAGACAGACAAAATATTCGTCATACTAAATAACAAAGTTTAAAATATCTAGTGGTAGTTTAAAGTCTTCGGGTAAAAATCCATTATCTCTTGACATATCAAGTAAATGATGTTACAGAAAAATTCAAATAAACACAGTTGAGCTGTTAAAGACAAATTCCCTTTATTTATTTAGTCTTTACTTGACAAGGTTGACATTCAATCAGGTACAACTTCACAGAAGATAACAGTTAAGGGTATTTACGGGTTGTAAGTTGTTCTATTTGCTAATTACAAATTAACTAATAAATTAACTCTCATATAGTAAAACTAAGCACAAGTTAATCCCGTTCACAAACATATGGGTCTTTCAAGAATAGTAGTTATTCAGTAAGAATATTACTTACGAATAAAAATAAAAATATGGAAATAAACAAATATGCTATAATCCGTAAGTTATCTTCAAAGTCGAAGAGTGATGTTTGTATATACGTTCTGCAATTTTATGCGCTATTTTCAACCAGCCCCCAGTGGCACAGCGGTATGTCTGCGGACTTAC
>NW_013666997.1:264035-265191 GCF_000517525.1 Limulus polyphemus | reverse complement strand
GCTTCCACTGCCTGAACGACTAGTGTAGCATATCTAGCTTCCACTGCCTGAACGACTACTATAGCATATCTAGCTTCCACTGCCTGAACGACTAGTATATAATCTCTAGATTGCACTACTTTAACGACTAGTATAGCATATCTAGCTTCCACTGCCTGAACGACTAGTATAGCATATCTAGCTTCCACTGCCTGAACGACTAGTATAGCATATCTAGTTTGCACTACCTTAACGACTACTACATAATCTCTAGTTTGCTCTACTTTAACGAGTAGTTTTCACAAAAGGGGGTCAAAGGCCGCCTGTAGGGGTCACCTATTTCAACTACTAACACCAATATGCAAAAGTGTGTTGTCTGTTAGTTAGTCAGTAGACACTAAAATGGCGTTACATAAGAGACGCTTAACGTTGTAATTTGTACTGTCGTGACATAAGTAAGACGTGCGCATGCCATGAATCACGAGAATAATTACGCACTCTGTAGGCTACAACATAGTATGACATACGAACTTCAAAAGCAAGAAATATAAATACATGTTACTCTTAATTTTGATTATAATTACACTTGAAACAGAACTCTTTCGGAGACTCTGCGGAAGTACATCTTGTATATAATGTGGCGGTCAATCCCATTATTCGCTGGTAAAAGAGTAGCCCAAGAGTTGGCGGTGGGTGGTGATGACTAGCTGTCTTCCCTCTAGTCTCACGCTGCTAAATTAGGGACGGCTAGCGCAGATAGCCCTCGTGTAGCTTTGCGCGAAATTCAAATCACAAGTACGAATAGCGTAACATTAAACCTAAATGAAAAATTCTAAAAATAACCACATTTGAACTGAGCGATATCAGTCTCGTGGAATCAATAAACGCTTTTCTCTTTTCTTACGTTCGATTTTTCATTTTCACGTATTTTTCCTTTCCCTATGCCACATTGGTAAGTTTTATATCTTTCCATTTTATAGTTTCGCATTCTTTCACCATAATTAGTATAATATTTCCAATGTTTCCTGGTCTGTAATATCTTTGCGTATATATTATTTTTTACATATTCTATTTTGTGAAGTTAACTTTTCTCTGTTACTGTTATAGTAGACCCGGCATGGCCAGGTGGTTAGGGCGCTCGACTCGCAATCTGCGGGTCGCGGGTTCGAATCCCCGT
>NW_013666997.1:255501-263979 GCF_000517525.1 Limulus polyphemus | reverse complement strand
ATACACTGCTAAATTAGGGACGGCTAGCGCAGATAGCCCTCGTGTAGCTTTGCGCGAAATGCAAAACAAAGAAACTGTTATAGTATTTTATACCTCCTCAATTATAAATGTGACAATCATGAATGTAAAAATTTAGCGTGTGCAACTTATAATCTATTCATGTAGTTGTAATAATGATATTATAATAACTTCTAACCTTTACTATGCACCTATAATTATTTTGATTATATTTGTTATTATGTAACGTATGTGTATTTGTTGTCAGATGACGGTCTAGGTAGTTAGTATTGCTAATATTTAAAACTTGAAACATTTAAAACATTTTGGCCAATTAGCCGTAACTATCATATGTACAACCACTGGAATAGTGACGACGCCTGAAACGAAATACATTTAAGTGGGATTTTAATTATTTCTATTAAGCCTATAAAGCCACAGCGCTTCGAAAGTTTAAACGACAGAATTACAACAGTTTTATTTTATGTAATTGAAAATGAAGTTGATGCTTGAGTTAAATTAATGTGTAATTTTCGTTTATTTTAGAATCATCATAAATTTTCTTTTTTCGAAATATCCTCTTTTACTAATATACAGAACATTATTGGAATGGAATAAGTGAATTTCACCTCGTGTTTAAAGAATCGTTTACAAACATTGTGAAAGACACACACATGTATGGTTAACACTTGTGTGTTACAAAATTTTAAGCCGAGCATAATCCCAAGGTTGTGAAAAGTACTGCCCACGGGGGGGGGGGGGACATGTCCGTGACATTCCGAAAGGACGGACAACTTTAAAAATGCGTTCGTGTTTGCCCCCAAGTAGTACAGCGGTATGTTTGAGTACTTACAACGCCAGAAACCGAGTTTCGATACCCGTGGTGGGCAGAGCACAGATAGCCCAAAGTGTAGCTTTGTGCTCGTCTTCAAACAA
The DNA here is from genome assembly GCF_000517525.1 of Limulus polyphemus. Taxonomy (NCBI): domain Eukaryota; kingdom Metazoa; phylum Arthropoda; class Merostomata; order Xiphosura; family Limulidae; genus Limulus; species Limulus polyphemus. The sequence goes on along the minus strand of NW_013666997.1, from coordinate 263,046 downwards.
ACAAAAGCGTTCATGTTGACGTGTACAAAACACGACAGTCCAGAAGAGGGGCGGCAAACAAAGATTTCTATGGGCGGCACTGATTTCGAATCAGAACTACGAAATTACTGATATGGTTTTCATGGTGTTTATCATCAAAATAAGTGTCTCTATTTCCCACATTAGTATTGTGAGAAAATCATATATAGATGTTAGTAGGTTCAAGAGGATACAATAATAACAATTCGGTTGATTCTTAAATACAAATTCATTAAGCTGTCTTTTCTTGAAAAGCAGAAGAGAAAAATGTGTGAATTATTAATAACTTGATAGTTAAAACAATAAAATTGTGGAAATTAACAACTTGATAGTTAAAATAATAAAATTGTGTAAATTAACGACTTGATAGTTAAAATAATAAAATTGTGGAAATTAACAACTTGATAGCTAAAATAATGAAATTGTGGAAATTAACAACTTGATAGTTAAAATAATAAAATTGTGTAAATTAACAACTTGATAGTTAAAATAATAAAACTGTAGTGAGTTACAACTTGATAGTTAAAATAATAAAATTGTGTAAATTAACAACTTGATAGTTAAAATAATAAAATTGTAGAGAGTAACAACTTGATAGTTAAAATAATAAAATTGTGGAAATTAACAATTTGATAGTTAAAATAATAAAATATGAGAACTATTAGCAACTTGGTAGTTAAAATAATAAAATATGTGAATTATTAACAACTTGATAGTTAAAATAATAAAATTTGGTAAATTAACAACTTGATAGTTAAAATAATAAAATTTGGTAAATTAACAACTTGATAGTTAAAATAATAAAACTGTGTAAATTAACGACTTGATAGTTAAAATAATAAAATTGTGGAAATTAACAACTTGATAGTTAACATAATAGAACTGTGTAAATTAACAACTTGATAGTTAGAATAATAAAATATGTGAATTATTAACAACTTGATAGCTAAAATAATAAACTGTGGAAATTAACAACTTGATAGTTAAAATAATGAAATTGTGGAAATTTCAACTTGACAGTTAAAATAATAAAACTGTAGAGAGTTACAACTTGATAGTTAAAATGATAAAATTGTAGAGAGTAACAACTTGATAGTTAAAATAATAAAATTGTGGAAATTAACACTTTGATAGTTAAAATGATAAAATTGTGGAAAATTAACAATTTGATAGTTAAAATAATAAAATATGTGAACTGTTAGCAACTTGGTAGTTAAAATAATAAAATTGTGGAATTTGGAAAGAGAGCTAAATATAATGCGCCAGAAATAGCATACATCAAGTTTCAACAATTTCTGTAACTGAATAAGATATATGCTGAAACTGAAAAACGACTGGGTATCTAATAATATGTCGTTTTTACATTTACCAAATAAAAATATACCATCTGTATTATATATATTTAACTCTAAGGCTTTTAGAATTGAACATTAAAAATAAGCAATTTAATTTTATTAAAGCATGTTTCATGATAATGTTGCTATTCGTTTACATTCAGATGCAGTTTTAATTTTATCTGTGAATCAAAATGTTTTGTTGTTTTCTTACACACAAAACAGCAGATCTGGTTACGAAGAGATACTTTATAAAATTACAGGAAGATGCGTAACTATTAAAACGTCATAAAATGAACATGATACGAAGAACGTGCAAATTAATGAACTGGAAACTTGCTATCGAACAAATTGGAGTTATAACTGGTCTTTAAAAAGTAAGCGAATATCGTAAATAAAATTACAAAAAGCAAAACTGAGTGCATGTAGCGAAATTGATCCAAATTTGTCTGGCTGAGTTAAAAAACTCGTGCTTCAAAAACTAAAGAAACATCTAACGAGTGGAAAGTGATGAAAGTACTGAACATGATGTGCGTTATTGAAGTATTCAACATGCAAAATAGCATGAAATTATAATAACTCATATGGAGTAAGAGCAAATTATCTTAATAGGGCTTAATTTGGACTTTTATGCACATCTGTATTTGAGTTTATTAAAAAGAAATTTCATACTTTTGTATGAGAGAATATAAGCCGTTTATAATCTCTCACACAAATGTGTATATTTAAATCACTCCTACAAGAAATATATGCCCTTCCCGTACAACACACATTGTAGCTTTAGAACCCAATTGACAGATCTAACTTTTCTAATACACATAGAAAAATATTATAATCTGTTTTACACTTAAGGAAAAAGCCAGTGAAGTTTGTTAACTTTACTGATTTTAAATGGCTAAAAATAAGGAGACAGACCGATATTCCAAAAACTTTCTGCCATTAGTACTAGAGTTTGCTTTATTTTGCTTATTATTATTCATATTTTTCATCCTGTGTCTATAATAATAATAATGTTATGAGAAGTTGGACATAAATTTTCAAAAGATTAGAAAGCTTTCATTATGGTTAACAATAATACAGTTCTCTGGAATTATTACAAATATACCACAACATATTATCAGCTTATGTCCCTAATATAACATTATACACATACTCCTCTTTATTTAATATAATAACCTCATTGAATATTAGGCCTACGCACAGCGGTATGTCTGCGGACTTACAAAGCTAGAATCCGGATTTCGATACCCGTGGTGGGCAGAGCACAGATAGCCTACTGTGTAGCTTTGTGCTTAATTTCAAACAAACAATTAGGCGTACGTGTGAAATTGCATTTACGTTCGATTTTCTAAAGATTGGCCTTTCGGAACGTTGGTCCTCCGGAACTATGGCATTTCGGAATATCGGGCTATAACCAATTCTAATACTTTGAAGAATACTGTAAAGTTAAATTACATTACAAAAACGACAATGAGACGCAAGAGATTACTTCATTTATGAATACATTTTGCAAAAACATATTAATACCATCACAACCAAAAACACCCCCCCCCCTCGACCAACCACCCACACACACATCCACAAACACTTGTGAATATAACCTTATTGGTATTTTATTGCTTCCTACGTCTATGCTATAACTCATTGGTTATGTATATTAAAAGAAAAGCCACAAACTCATACACTGCACTTGATAAGTCAATAACTATCGAGTCAAAAGAGAGTGATCGAAATTGTGCTGACAAACTTTTCAGATCAGATATTAATATATGAAGAAGTAAATAAGGTCTAATACTGAAATAACGCTATCACGAAAACGTTAATTATTACTTTTACTTCCACATGCACTAATATATTTCTGACTATATTAAGGAAATGTAGATTAAACTTTTTCTAATATTAAACATCAAGTATACGATTAGATCTTCAAACATGAATTATTACTTTAGGCGGCCACGAAAACTTTCCACAAATTCTGATGACGCCTATATGTTAAGGCTATCGCATTGTATCTTCTACAAAGCTGTCATCATAGATACTAGTATGGGTGTGTCGAGACGGGTTAAAAGATGTCTGGGGGGAAATGCTGGACAGCATGACAAAAGCCACTATCAGAGATGCATAGGCATGTTTCCAAACAATTGAGTTGCTATGACAACGCCCTTACAAAGCCGATGCTCCATTAATATCAAATGCTTCAAGAAAATGCCATCGCTGGTGTTTTCTCGCTATGAAAAACTAGAACATTATAGTTAAACGTCAGTAAAACTCATGAGCCAACGCTGTTTATATAAATGTCCATTAATGACAAACTTGGGGTATGATCACATCTTAATGAAACGAAGTGATAATAACTGAATGAATTAGTGCTGTTAAGGCCCTGTCATAGAAAGCTCTACTAACCAGATTTGCTATATGCCGATTATTACAATGAAATAAAGGTATATATATTTTATTATCTAATTCATTATTAAAATGGTACATCTGCAATGACATTTAAATAACATAAAGGTTTTATTTTCGTTTTTCGAGAATAAAAATAACTATTTATGAATCCTACATGATACTTTGTATCCCCAAATCCCAATTCATAAACTTTTCTAGACCGTAGGCAAAGAGTTAGAAGTATTATCAACCAATTATATATGCCTAAGTGTATTAATAAACTGGTGTTGTATGCTTGCTTTACTGACAAAATACAAGTAACAATAAAGTACAGCATAAATACAAAAAACATGAGAGGCTATATATAATTTAAAAACAAATCTTGAAAATGCACTAAAGAGGGCGTATTTTATACTTTCATAAACATCGGCAAAAATAACATTGAGATATAGAAATAATGATTATAAGTTCTGAATTCTACGAAGTTTATCACAACGTACTCAGCAGTTGAAGTTTCAGTTGCGTTTACTCTATATATATTCTACCTTTTCCAAACTACGCAGCTTTGTTTACATATCATTTATGTATACGATTCGACCTGAGCAAACTGTTGAAAATAACCTACATATGTGATGACGTCTCTGTTATGTATGTTTTGTTGGTGTTTTTCAATATCCAGTCAAAGTTGACTTAGAGCCAAACATTAATTTTTTTTTTATGTATGTGTTTGAGAGAGAGAAAGTTGTACTACAAAATTGAGATATTACTGTGTTCTAGGAGCAATGCGATATTTTCATAACTCATATCTGACTAACTGTAGCTTAAAATCTCACAATGATTTACTGCATGAAATCAATCTCTGTTAAATAATAACGTAAACGATTCCAACAATGATAAGAACATCATAGTGGAAGTTCTATTAGAATATTTTCATTACTGTGCTAGCCTACTGTGCACACGAACATTCATATAAAAACAAAATTAGCTTGTGTAGCACATTTCTTATTTGTTATGACAATTCACATTGTCATAACCCTTATGAACAAATAGTGGTTGGACACAAATTGAAGTATTTATCCAAATAATTATAATATAGCGGAAGACTACCATTAGCTACAAGGACAGTTTAATTGTGTTTCGCCATTTCTAACCTTTCTCTAACATTCTCTAACCTTTTTAGAGATATCGGAGCATAAAAGCTATATGTTACGTATTGAAAATTTGCAATAATCCGAAGCCCAGTTAAATAATTTTAATTTAGTTGAATTGTACCCTGGAGTTAGTGTCTAGAAATATGCCGATATTTTATTTAATTTACGTTATTTGCCAACAAGATTGATTCACACCGTTTTAGTTTTTGACACAAATACATTTTAATATATATACAACAGTATAATTAATATAATTATAATTAATTATTACAAACAAAGTTTCATAAACAGAAATTTCACTAACTCACAAATAACTTAAAATCGTCTTCCTAGTTCAGAGTCTCCTTTATATCCAGCGAGTTAACTTAAAGTCGATGTACGTACAATTGTCAGGAAGTTAGCTAGCTTTGTCAGGTACTGATTTTTGGACCATTGAAGTAAGATAATATTTTCATAAAACCACTAATGTCCGATAAGAAACCAGTAATAATTTTGGAAAGGTACTGACGTTTGATGAGAATTCACTGACGTTCCTGGTCAAATGTCGTATATTTTCCAGTTGGTAAGGGTTAGCAAAAATCATGGTTTATAGCATACACGGTTATAACAATTTCCTAGCAGACTTATGTATTCACTTCTACGGCCTTGGTCTTTTTTTATATACACGAGAAATGTTTTCTCCAAAGATCGTACAATAATACTTTATATTTAACTGATTACGGAAGTGGATATCTTGTCGATTCTTGTATTCATCAATATTCTACAACCTTGGAGAAATGGCAGAAGTTTCGCCATACGTAACTAATACAGTAAGCTAGCCGCGTTTTTACATATAAACTCAATTTCAACAAACGTTTTCATTAAAATAAATATATAACAAATTCGTTACACGCAATACATATCTGACACTATAAGTTATACATATTTTTAAATACAAATTTAACCTAAACAAGGTTCATATTAAAAATAAATACATAACAATAAATTCGTTACAACTCCCTCCTTAGGGAATTAAAATTGGCTTAAGACAATTTTTAATTAAGACATTACATAAATATCTATACAAAGATATATACATTGGCAAGATTACATTATACATAATACATTATTTAAAGGATTAAACAGCTTCAATAATGATTACAATATAGAATACAACCTGTACAAATCACCATACCATAAAATTATATAGCACGTGAAAGGGCATCAGCAAAAATGTTATCAACCCCTTTGACATGGATTATCTTCAAATTATACTATTGTAATGACAAACTCCAATTCAACAGCCTCCTGTTTCTGCTCTTCATTTCGTTTAAAAACTTCAATGGGTTATGATCAGTGTAAATGACAAAAGGTTGTTGTGATGCAGATAAGTATACATTGAAATGTTTGTTTTTCTTCAAAAGGTTTGTTATTGGTACAGCAATGTTAACAAAATTTTTACAAAACTTCCTGTAATAACCAGCCATTCTCAAAACTCACATCAAACTTTTTTTGTTGGTAGGAGTTAGATAATTCACAATGTAATCAACTTTGGCTTACTACATGACCTAGGTAAACAACTCTGACCTTGCAGAAGTCACTTTTTGCCAGATTTACCGTGAGATTGGCTTTCTTCAGCCTCTCAAAAACATCACGTAATACACATAAGTGTTCTTCCCATGTGTCACTGGAAATCACAATCTCATCAACATAAATATCAACATTTGACAGGTTGTTCAGGCATTGATTCATAATTCGCTGAAAAGTTGCTTGGGAATTTTTCATCCCAAAAGGCATAACATTGTACTGGTAAAATCCATCAGGAGTAGCAAAAGCAGAAATTTCTTTTGCTCTGTCAGTTAGAGGGACAGCCTAGTATCCCTTTGATATATCTGGCTTTTCCAATCTTATCAATACAATCTTCCATTTTTGAAATGGGGTAGGAATCTTGTCTTTGTCAAAGTATTTACTTTGTGAAAGTCTGTACAGAATATAACTGAGCCATCAGATTTAGGGATCAGTACACAAGATGAAGACCAGTCACTTTTGCTGGGCTCTATAATGCCGTTTTCCAGCATGTAAGATATTTCTTTACGCATTTTCTCAGCCTTGATTGGATTCACCTGATAGGGATGTTGTTTTACAGGAGAAGTATCACCTATGTCTGCATCATGTACAGCGATGTGGGTTTCATTAGGAACGTCTAGAAATATACATTCCTATTCATGCAATAAACTAACAAGTTGATCTTCCTCTTCAAGAGGCAAGTGATCGAGCTTCGAATCGAGATTAGCCAGAATGTCAGAAGTACTCAGTTTGATGTTGCATTAGTCCCCAATATTTTTAAATTTACGGGTGTCTGAGTAAGAGCAACTGTCATCAGTATCAATGATTAACATATCCTCGAATGCTTCTCGAATATGGTAGAGCTTTAACATATTAATATGACACAGCTGGGTAACTTTTCGACGTAACATATCCTATCATTAACTTTCCGAACAACCTTAGAGGGACCATGATACCTAGCTCTGAATGAATGTCCCATAGTGGGTAACAATACCAAGACCATATCCCGAGGATGGAACTTACGCTCTTCAGCCTTACGATCATAAATATTTTTCATTTTAACTTGAGATGACTTCAACTTTTCTCGAGCCAATTCACAAGCATGTAAAAGT
>NW_013666997.1:251189-255245 GCF_000517525.1 Limulus polyphemus | reverse complement strand
CCCACGGCTGAAAGGGCGAGCATGTTTGGTGGGAGGGGGATTCGAACCTGCGACCCTCAGATTGTGAGTCGAGTGCCCTAACCACCAGGCCATGCAGGGCCTCGAATATGGTAGAGCTTTAACATATTAATATGACACAGCTGGGTAACGTTTCGACGATCAGGTGTTTTTACAACATAGTTCGTATCATTAACTTTCCGAACAATTTCATAGGGACCATGATACCTAGCTCTGAATGAATGTCCCATAGTGGGTAACAATACCAAGACCATATCCCAAGGATGGAACTTACGCTCTTCAGCCTTACGGTCATAAATATTTTTCATTTTAACTTGAGATGACTTCAACTTTTCTCGAGCCAATTCACAAGGATGTAAAAGTCTGGACCGAAACTTGGAAACGTAATCCAATAAGTGCATTTCTTTTGGACTATCTTCCAACCATTGTTCCTTCAGGAACTTCAAAGAGCCATGCACTGAATGGACAAACAACAACTCAAACGGGCTAAACCCTAATGACTCCTGAACTGACTCACGAACAGAAAATAATAAATAAATTAACTCCTTCATCCCAATCTTCTCGTTATCGAGGCAGTAAGTCCGCATCATATTCTTCAAGGTAGAATGGAATCTCTCAAGAGCACCTTGCGATTCTGAATGATATCTGTTTAGCACCGAACTGATAAACAACTTGTTGGAACAACCCTGACATGAAATTTGATCCTTGATCAGATTGAATTTCTTTGTGCAAGCCAACAAAAGTAAAGAAATTGATCAAAGTTTCCATGGGAGATCATATAGGTGTCAACAAGACATGTGACAGAATTATGAGACATTTTTTTTTGACAAAAAATTTGGAAAGATGTTTCTCAGGTTTGTAAAACTTGTCATACTTGTCAGTTGGTCAGAAAACCTAACCAGAAAATTCCTGTTGCTCCTCTGAAATCTATCCCGGCATTCGAAAAACCCTTCAGTCATATGATTGTTGATTGTGTCGGGCCTTTGCCAAAAACTCGACCGGGGAACCAGTATTTGTTAACTATCATGTGCACATCTATTCGATTCTCTGAAACATTTCGGCCCAAAAACTTTCTAAGGGTTCATGGGCAACTTTCAATATTTCAGAACAATATGCTTTGGGAACAACGATTTGGTAAACTATAGCCCAGTCCTCTGAAGCTGGCACATCTGGTGGTCTCCATTTCCTCATAAGTACACCATTTTTGAAAATATATCCATTTGGATCTTCCTCCTGTTCATCTTTTTAGAGTGAATATTTAAATAGTGAAGAGATATGCAGATCTTTTTCTTACTCAGCAATCAGTTTACTCTTAGTAAACGGAACTTCACCAGGTGAATCAGATCCCTCACGTCCATAATTGTCGCTCACCAAGGTATTGTCAGTAGGACGATCATCCACAATATCCTTGTCAGATCGAAAAATGTCTGAGACAGATCTGTAATATCGTCCTCTAAATCCATGTCTATCATTTGTTTCTGGCTTAATTTCTTAGCCTGAGCTCGAGTCACAGCACACGAGGAAAACACATTGGGGTCTCATCAACGACAACATCATCCTTATATGTAAGAGTGATCGGCTCACTAACCATTTTAGGTTCGGCAATAACTTTTTCCCCAGCCAACTCGTTTCCCTACAACAATGATACACCCTTAAATGGCAGAGTAGGTCTTACTCCAACCACAACTGGTCTCGAAACTAGGTCTGATGCTAAATAAATATTATGAAGAGGAACATTAACAAAGCCACCCTAAATACCCTGAGCAATAACAGACTCACCAGTAGCAGAAGTCGAATCTAATGGCAATACACCTTCTAATAACAATGACTGAGTCACCCCGGTATCACAAAGAATACGTACGGGTATGGGATTACCAGTGTCATTTGTCAAAGACACAGAACCAACAGACACAAAATGTCTAAATTCCTCCCTGATTACATCAGCCTTTATATCAGTGGCCACATCAACAGCATTGGTAGATCTGGTGAAACTACGTCCATATGTGGACACAAACGCAATGGGTATTGCCTCCTTTTCTTTTTCTTCTCCAAACCCCAAAATCGGACATAACATAACCAGGTTTTTATAGAAATAGCAGACTGTCAAAAGATTTCGAACAAGGGGAGCTGGATTTTTTGGAAGAACTCTCAACTTTAGTGGATTGAACAGATACAGATTTTTGTTGAGATGGTAGGACTTTCTTATTATGAAAAGTGGTTTTATGTGTTAAAGTATACTCATCGGAAAGAGCGGCTGCTTCCTTTAGTGTTTCAACTTTCTTTTCATCTTTCAAGTTTTGAGGTCGTCCAGTGCACGATGTTTAAATTACTCAATTAGACATAGTTGTATTAGTTTGTCGAAACTGTTTCAATATGCATCAAATTACACCATCGATCAAAATAAAGTTATTTTTCGTGGGCAAATTCCATGTAAGTATGATTATCTTGTTTGCGATAACCTCGAAACTTTTGGCAGTGAGCCTCTGGTACTAACTCGTATGCTTTAAAAACGGCTACTTTAACCTTACCATAATTTGTACAATCTTCTAGACAGAGAGCGGTATAAGCTTCTTGTGCTTTACCAGTTAAGACATTTTGTAATAATAATGACCATTTTTCGGTGGGCCATTATATGGTTTGGACAACCTTCTCAAAATGTTGGAAATATTTATCAACTTCATTTTCATTGAACGGTGGTACTTTAAGTTCAAAGTTGTCATTTTGCCTTGGTCGATTGGTGTTAAGTATAATTTCCATTTCTTTCAGCCTAATTTCTCTTTCAGCTTCAATACGAGCTTCTTCAAGCTCGATTTGTTTGAGTTTTAGCGAAATCTCTAATTTATCTTTATCACTCAACCCCTAGTGGGTACACTAGAGTATTATCCTAATGCTTCCTCAGGTAGCAAATCATCATCGACTAGTATTTCGATAATACACTTTTTTAGTTCATTTCTTCACATTGATCTTTTAACTTCTAGTTATAAAACTCTGGCAATTTCGAGCAATTCATTTTTGTTGTATTTTTCTAGTTGTTCTATGGAGGGTGATTCAAGAAAATCTTGATAATCAGACATGATCAAATCTTGTTGACACTGATAAATATAAATTAAATTGTGATTTAAATTTTAATTTAGATTGAATTTTGTCTGTGATTCAAACCTCGGACACCAGCCCCCAATTTATTTTGTTAGTACTAGAATTTCGAATGGTCTGAAACTGAGTTAATTGATAAATTTAAATTTAGTAGTTAAATTGTGCTTTGGATTTAGCAGTTAAGTAAAAGCCGATATATAGTCGGTTTATGATATTTTCCAACAAGATTGATACACAGTTTTCTTTTTAACACAATTATATTTTAACATACACACACAACAATACAATTTACAATAACAATTATTACAAATAGTTATTACAAACAATGATTTATAAACAAAAGTTTCACAAACTTACAAGCAATATAAATTGTTCTTTCTAGTCTGGAACTTCCTAAATGTCTTATCGATGTTTCACGATGAGCGAGGTAATTTCGAGTTGATGTAGATACAATTCACTTAATTCACTTTGTGAAATTCACTGATCACACACCGATTTTTCCCATTGGTGACGTTGAAGTTGAATGATTTGTAATGTTCGAAATTTATAAACGTTCCTGGTCAATATATGTGAAGTTTCCGATTAATAAACGTTAATCACATTTATAGCTTAAGAAGTTTATAGCACACTGACTATAGAAAGCTAATAATAGACGTTCTTTTTGGGCATTTCGCATTGGTTATATTTATAGGCGCGTGGAAGCTTTCTAAAATATTCAGATTACGTAACAATTTAAGCGTTTACATAAATACATATATTGTTGATTCTTACTCTCGAGAATCTTCTACAGCTTTGAAGAATAGATTAGAGTTTCGCAATACATACTTAACAGTATAAGCTATGTATGTTTCTAAATATAAGTTTAATCTAAACAAAAATTAAAATAAATATATAATAATGAATCCTTCACAGTCTCTACCAGCTTCGCACAATGGGATGGTATAA
>NW_013666997.1:242362-250370 GCF_000517525.1 Limulus polyphemus | reverse complement strand
CTGTTCGTGAGTCAGTTCAGGAGTCATTAGGGTTTAGCCCGTTTGAGTTGTTGTTTGGCCATTCAGTGCATGGCCCTTTGAAGTTGATGAAGGAACAATGGTTGGAAGATAGTCCAAAAGAAATGCATTAATTGGATTACGTTTCCAAGTTTCGGTCCAAACTCTTACGTGCTTGTGAATTGGCTCGAAAAAAGTTGAAGTCATCCCAAGTTAAAATGAAAAATATTTATGACCGTAAGGCTGAAGAGCGTAAGTTCCATCCTCGGGATATGGTCTTGGTATTGTTACCCACTATGGGACATCCACTCAAAGCTAGGTATCATGGTCCCTCTGAAGTTGTTCGGAAAGTTAATGATACGAACTATGTTGTAAAAACACCTGATCGTCGAAAGGCTACCCAGCTGTGTCATATTAATATGTTAAAGCTCTACCATATTCGAGAAGCATCCGAAAGTATTTTAACTGTTGAGTGTTTTCTTGATTCTGATGACAGTTGCTCTGACTCAGACACTCGTAAATTTAAAAATATTGGAGACGAATGGAACATCAAACTGAGAAATTCTTACATTCTGGCCAATCTTGATTCAAAACTCAATCACTTGCTTCCTGAAGAGAAAAATCAACTTCCGAGTATATTGCATGAATACGAATGTATATTTTCAAACGTTCGTAAATACAGGTGACGCTTCTCCTGTAAAACAACATCCCCATCAGGTGAATCCAATCAAGGCCGATAAAATGCGTAAAGAAATATCTTACATGCTATAAAACGGCATTATAGAGCCCAGTAAAAGTGAATGGTCTTCAACTTGTGTACTGATTCCTAAATATGATGGTTCAGTTAGATTCTGTACAGACTTTTACAAAGTAAATACTTTGACAAAGACAGATTCCTATCCCATTCCAAGAATGGAAGATTGTATTGATATAATTGGAAAAGCCAGATATATCGCAAGGTGTGACCTAATAAAGGGATATTGGGCTGTTCCTCTAACTGACAGAGCAAAATAAATCTCTGCCTTTGTTACTCCTGATGGGTTATACCAGTACAATGTAATGCCTTTTGGGATGAAAAATTCACAAGTAACTGTTCAGCGAATTATGAATCAATGCCTCAACAATCTGTCAGATGTTGGATTTATGTTGATGATATTGTGATTTCTAGTGACACAAGGAAAGAACATTTATGTGTATTATATGATGTTTTTTGAGAGGATTAAGAAAGCCACTCTCACTGTAAATTAGGCAAAAAGTGACTTCTGTAAATACAGGGTTGTTTACTTTGGTCATGTAGTAGGTCATGGTCAAATTTCTCCAATTCAAGCCAAAGTTGATTGTATTGTGAATTATCCAACTCATACCAACAAGAAAAACAATTAAAAATTGGCGTTAGACACTTTTTAACTAAAATATTATATATATAAACATTTACAACAATAGATTAAATATAATACATTATCCAAAAGATTACAGAACTTCATTACCAATACAACATACACAAGTGGCCTTATGATCATAAAATTATATAGCTCGTGAGAGTGTATCAGCACAAATGTTATCAAACCCTTTGACATGGATTATCTTCAAATCATACTCTTGTAATGATAAACTCCAATTTAACAGTCTTCTGTTTTTGCCCTTCATTTGGTTTAAAAACGTCAACGCGTTATGATCAGTGTAAATGACAAAAGGTTGTTGTGATGCAGATACATACACATTGAAATGTTATAAAGCTAACACTAGAGCTAATGTTTCTTTTTCTACAGTAAAATAACTCTTTTGGTGACAATTAAACTTTTAAAAAAATAACAAACAGGGTGTTCAATACCTTTGTCATCTGATTGTAATAGAATAGCACCACAATCGCTGGCATCAACAGCTAATGTAAAAGGCTTACCAAATTAAGGTGCTATCAATGCACAACAAAGATTTGACCTTTTCAAAAGCAGATTGACATGTTTCAGACCATTTGACTTTTTGAATTTTCTTCAGAAGGTTTGTTAATGGTACAGTGATGTCACCAAAAGGTTTACAAAACTTTCTGCAATAACCAGCCATTCCCAAAAATCTCATCAAACTCTAAGGAGGGTGTTGTGATGGATTTATTATTATATATTTATTTTAATTTCAACATTTGTTTACATTAAATTTATATTCAGAAACATACATAAATTATGCTGTTAAATATGTATTGCAAAATTCCCACCTATTCTCAAAAGTTGTAGAGGATTCTTGAGTATAAGAATCATCAATATATGTATGTACATAAACGCTTAAATGTAACTTTGTATTGTTACATAATCTGAATTTTCTAGAAAGCCTCCACACGCCTATAAATATAACTAACGCTACGCGCCAAAGAAAAAGAGAGTGTGTGTGTGTGGCTGGTGAATAACGAAGAGCAAATCTAGCTAGCTCCCTGTGAAGTGAATTATACCTACCTCAACTCGTAATTCATTCGCTCATCGTGAACCCTCGATAAGATATCAAAGATGTTCCAGACTAGAAAGAAGAATTTATATTGCTTGTAAGTTTGTGAAACTTTTGTTTATAAATCATTGTTTGTAATAACTGTTATTGTAAATTGTGTTGTTGTGTGTATATTAAAATATATTTGTGTTAAAAAGAAAACTGTGTGCATCAATCTTGTTGGAAAATATCATAAACTGACTATATATCGGCTTTTACTTAACTGCTAAATCCAAAGTACAATTTAACTACTAAATTTAAATTTATCAATTAACTCAGTTTCAGACTATTCGGAATTCTCATACGTAACAAGACCTATCCAAAAAGACTCACAGTAGTAATTGCTACCAAAGGTGCTTCCATGAAGTACTGACTTCGGGGGCTAAATACTTGTGCAATCAGCAAATTTCAATTTCTATATTTTCTTTGTAGGTTTTGCTGACATTCAACTTCCTTCACACATAACAGTTTTTAATGAAAACAAGTTCATTAAAAATTGTGCTTACATTATTTGTATTTAATCAAAATGTGACAATATTGGTAGGGGTGAATACTTTTGCAAGGTAGTGTATGTGCTCAGGTAAAGTTTTGTTGTGATAGGTGAAATTCTGAATTACACATCTTTGTACAGGTGTCTGATAAAAGTGTTTCCTGTTCTCATAAATCGTTCATGATGTCCATAGAACCTGTCTCATTACATATGTGCGTGTTTAATATAATACGCATTTCTCAGTTTGACAGCGCTAAATGTATTTTTATTCCGTCTGAATAATAATGATCTTATTTGTTACAAAATATGCAAGCACTTTGGCGAAGACTGTACGTATCCTTATATTCCAAACGGTGCTTTTTATAAAGTCGATGGGGAACATTTTAATTAAGCACATTAACATTTTACTAGTGACGCATATTTTTATTTTACTCAGGAAGTATTTAATCTACTTGCATAATTTTTCAATCTGATTCCAAAATCAACCAGAATGTTAAAGAAACGAGGTGTGCGAATGGAATTTGTTTTTGGTATGTATATATCTACTGTGCCAAGATTTACGCTCCAACTGAAATAATTAGAGTGCAAAAACAGCACTTAATAGACCGTACAACCATTATCTGCTTCGAAAACTTTTTTCTGCAGTTTCTCATTGTTCTTTGTTACTTTTAAAGTTGTCGTGAATGTGTGGATCACATCGTGTCTTTGAGTAAGAGTAGAACGGATCATTTGTTTCATAATTAGTCTTCAAGCAAAGGAAAGAAGTTGGGAACTAAACACTTGGGAATTAATTTCGTTTCTTCAAGAGAAAATGTTAAACAGTTTGTTTCTATATAAGTAAAAAAATTATGTTTACCATGATATGAACTGAACGTGTTTTTCTTTTGTTTTTGTCTGTTACAACGCTAGAAATCGGATTTCGATACCCGTGGTGGGCAGAGCACAAATAGCCTTTGTGTAGCTTTGTGCATAATTAAAAACAAACAAACTTTTGTTGTTGTTTTTTTTTTATATTTACATTACAAAATTTATAAATAGCATATTAACATCATCTCTTTAAAGAAGGTTTCGGTAGCCCCCTGGAATGAGTTAAATGGGCTGAAGACATGGATTTGTAAAATAAAATAATAAATCATACAAAATATGATAATTATTCATATAATTAAGAGTACTAAGTTACGTAACATCACCAAATGATTTCATTTTCTACAAATACTTAGTATGTCTGATTTAGAAAAAACACTGTGTCATTTACATTGCCCCCCACCGGTGGATGAGCAGTAAGTCTGAGGGCTTATAACCAAAAAATAGATTTCGATACCCGTAATAGGCAGAATACAACTAGTCCACTGTGTAGCTTTTAGCTAACAGAAAATACTTACACTGAAACTTTTTGAAACTCTAATAGTTGTTTTCTCAATATAATGTTACCTCTTTAGATTGTAAAAAATTGTTGTTGATCTAAAATTTATTTACATTCATAATAACGGTTTATTATTTATAATCTTACTCAGTAACTTACGAAGAAAAAGATCACTACTTGCTGTCTAAACATTACAAGAAATAAAAGTGTTTGAATAAGCATTTCATTAAGCAAGAGAAGAAAAAAATCGCAAAACCGAAATTAAGTTTGGTATGACATTTGCAATTACACAAAATGATTTAATAAATAAGTTTGAAACAGACAGCACAATTTTGCTTTTATATACAAATAAGCAATTATGTTTTATATTCAAACCATGAAAGTCTTTCTACTTTATTTGTTTTTAGTTTACATATTGCTTATTGTTAATCATGTACTTACTGTGTGTTTGTAATTAAGCACAAAGCTACATAATGGGCTATCTGTGCTCTGCCCACCACGGGTATCGAAACCCGGTTTGTAGCGTTTTAAGTCCGCAGACATGCCGCTGTGCCACTGGGGGGGGGGCTGTACTTACTGTAATTTATGTTTAATTTATACGTATTGCGAAAAATCGACGCATCCACAATCTATCTAAAGAAGGCGTGACATATCATATCGTTGATTTTTTTATATTTTTTTTTTTCACGGACAAATACATTTTCACGTTACTTGCTGGACTTAAAAGCTAATATTTTACTAGACTGCAGCCAAGGAATTTTAACGACCTTGATTACAGAAAAGCCCTTATACAATCCCTCTAGTGCTATCTTATAACTTACTACTGCAACTAGCAACTTTTAAACAAAACACTTGAAAATTAAGAATGAAACCCCACGTTATTAAGTCACCTTCATTCTGTATAGCCTTGCATGGTCTGGTGGTCAGGACGATCGACTCGTACTCTGCGGGTCGAGGATTCAAGTCCTCATCGCCGAACTTCCGAACATGCTCCACCTTTCAGCCAAGGGGATGTTTAGCGTGACGGTCAATCTGAGTGGTGATGACATACCTCTAGCTCATCACCACTAGTGATTTAAACCACTATTTGTGGATCGCTAAAAATAATATTCCGGTTTTGGAATATTTAACTAACATAAATTCTTGCAACTTATGAACAGGGTTTTTAATGATCTACTTGATAAATTTGTATATAGAGAAAAGCGTATTCCAAAATTTAAACTTACTAAGTATCATTGTAAAAATATACATAATTTTTGTACTTATAACAATTATATTACTTTTAATGAAGATTTGATTAGATCTATAATTAAATCTTTAATATGAATATGTTTAACTTCAAAATTTAATATATATTTAGACAAATGTTTAAGTTTTATGTCACTTAATTCAAATAATTGTTCTATTATAAACTTTTAAATATTAATAGATCTGTTAAAAGTAGAACCTAAGTTTTCACAAACTTCTCAAAATTAATTAATTTTTCTACTTTTAACTTTAACCTCTATTTTAAGTTATAAATATTTATATGGAATAAACTTAAAGATTCAACACTTTTATTTTGAAAATCCTGCTTTAATCCATAAGGTTAAAGAGTATTCTTCTCATTCTGTTAATAAATTGACATTATATAATTTTTCTAAAATAGTAATTTTGACATTAGTAGATAAATGTTTGTTAAAATGGTCTATTTCAATAGAATGAGAAAAACCCTTATTATTTTGAGATCTATGTAGGTTAACCCTTAAATGCAAAGAATTAATTGTTTATTTTACATACTTAAAACCACATATACTACAATTAATAGATAAATTATGTTAAGTGCCGAAAATCCGTAGCGGCCGGACAATATAGTCATCTTGAACTGATGCAAATAACCATTTCATAAATTAAAGTAGCATATTTAGATAAGTGGAAAATAGCTAACTAGGCTAAGAACCAGTATACCAGTGTGGTAGAAAATTTCTAAATAAGAAAATTTCTAACCCTTTTTGATGTTAATTCTGTTTAACATCATTTTGTGATTAGTAAATAAAATGGTGGAGGGTGGGAGTCTTGTAGAAATAAAAGGTGGTCTATTTCTACTATGAGAAAATGTTTGTCTTTTTGTACATCTCATAAAAGGGTGTAGATTAGGAGTTTTACATTGTAGAAATTTAGGGTGATTTATTTCTACCATAAGGTTGCATCTGAATATTAAGGGTAACTTCCTTTCCACAACTGGTTGCAGACAGCGAAAGACAGTAGAAGTTGAGACCTTGTGGGTTTAAACACTCAACCCTAACCCTTATCTAATTTTCTTCACTTGCTGCCTAGTTTACAGCAACGTCTGGATCTTGTCTGATAGCTGGAATATCCCCAACGCGTTTAAGTTCTATATCCACAGACATTGTCGTTATGTACTAGTAATTGAAAAATTAATTTTGATTTTTGTATCTCTTTGTAACATTATATATATATACTGTTACGTATTAGAATTTCTAATGGTCTGAAACCGAGTTAACTGATACTTTAAATTTAGTAGTTAAATTGTACTTTGGATTGAGCAGTTAAGTAAAAGCCGATATATATATTCTGTTTACGATATTTGCCAACAAGATTGATTCTCACAGTTTCTTAGTTTTAACACAATATACACACAATAATACAATTTGCAGTAACAGTTATTACAAGTAGTTATTAAAAACAATGATTTATATACAAAAGTTTCACAATCTTACAAGCAATATAAAGTCTTCTTTGTAGCCCGGAACTTCTTCGATATCTTATCGAGGGTTCACGATGAGCGAGTTGATTACAAGTTGACATAGGTATAATTCACTTAACATGGAGCTAGCTAGCTTTGTCCTTCGTTATTTATTAAGCCCACACGCAGAGTTTTCCACCGTGACGTTATATAATATTTTCGTAAAAATACTAATGTCCGATGAAAATTCACTGAAATCAAATGAGTTGTAATGTTTGAACTTTGTAAGTGCTCTTGGTTAAATATCTGAAACTGGCAAAATTCCGGCTACATCAACGGCTGTGTTCTTGAGAAAGATGGCGGAAGAAACCGGAATTATAGCAAACCCGTTCAACCATTTACCTGCCACTTAATCCTAATAAAATTTCAGTGAACTTTAGTAAGTTTGAGCTACTTTAAACGTGCGCTTGGAAGTTGTATCAAGGCTATTGTTAGGAAGCTGGAGAAGTAGGTAGAGGCATAATCGCAAGGGAAAATACAATCCTCATTACTAGTATGTCAAACATAATGTAGATGATGTTTTGTAGTTCAGTGCTTACAATATACCTTGAAAAGAAACCCAATAACCTGAGAACTTTTGGGAAGCAGTCTTCCCATTACCAAGAGTAAATGGAAAATGATAATTGTAAGCATGTTGATAAGTTAGATGGTCACTGTATGGGAGTGAGACGGCCACGCGTTTATAAGAATATGATCTAAGTTGTGAATTAGGTTGTTTGTTTGAAGTTAAGCACAAAGCTACACAAAGAGCTATCTGTGCTCCGCCCACCACGGCTATCGAAACCCGGTTTCTAGCATACCGTTGTGCTACTGGGGGACTGTGAATTAGCACTGCATGTGTACGTGATGTGTAAGTGGTGGGAAAAAAACACCAATAGTAGTTTTAAAGAACGAATGACAAGAATATATAGTTGTACAAAAAGTAATGTCCCGAACAATT
>NW_013666997.1:239975-241661 GCF_000517525.1 Limulus polyphemus | reverse complement strand
GGGCTGTCTGTTGTGTCCACCACGAGGAATGGAACCCGATTTTAGCGTTGTAAGTCCTATCGGCGGACAACCAGTTCTTTAAGATTCAGTAGCAGCTGCCCTCCTAAAATCCACAAACCCGACATACCATTCAGACCTATTATCAGTGTCATAAACTCCACTTGCCATCACTTAACTGCCTTTTTAGTATCTATCCTATCATCACTACAGTGTAATAACTAAGCACTACGTCCACAACTCAAAACATTCCACTGAAAATCTCAGAGCCCCCATAAAGACCTCATCAGTTTTGATGACATGACCTATTTACTAACGTCCCAACTGCAGAAACACCCCACGTCACCAAACAAATGCTGTTGAATGATAATTTTCTTTCACACAGAACTGGTAGGAAGATAGTAGATATCATGGAACTAATCACAATCCCCTACAATCCACTTACTTTCAATAGAACAACGATTTCTTTCAATAAACAGACAGCCTTGCCATGAAATCACCACTCTCTCCTGTTTTAGCAGATATTTTCATGGAAGGTTTTGATCATAAAACTTTCTTCTCTGCATATAAAAAATTATTTTACAGACTCTAGGTTGACAACCCATTTCCTTTCTGGTCCCACAGTAATGACAACTTACTAGTCTTTTTACAACACCTTAACTTCATAGCCAACAGAATCCACTTCAACATGAAAATAGAGACCAACAACAGCCTGCTGTTCCTTGACAACTATATAAAGAGAACCAACTTATACCGATAGATATGTTTTCAGTCATACCATTCACCTTCTGTTAAATGTTTTATTATTAATGCTTGACTAACAGAGCTGAAAACACCTGCAACGAAAAATTCATCAAACCCATCGCCGACACAGTGTTTTCTAGTTTCATCACTAATAACCTAAAAAACATGAAAATACCAAGTGATACAACGTAAAAGAAAAACAATACCTCCCGTATGTGTAACATCTAAATGAGAATATCAAACGTGTAACCCAAAGTTCAACGTTGATTTGCGTTGGAAGTCTTGCAGAATACTTAGATCTGTACTTGACAAAACTAAATAAAAAAACAATTGACAACAAACCCAAAAACGTAATTTATGAAATATGACGGCCCTGTAAACAAACCTTCGTTAGAGAAATTGGAAGAGATTTTAGAGAAAACGTAAAAGAACATAAAGACTGCGTAGGATTGAAGAAACAAAAAAATTCTGACCAGGCAGAACATACTATGTTGACTGGACATAAAATAGACGGGTACAATCACAGACATATCCTCTGAGATAACTTCTGTAAGATTAGTAAAATCAAATAATCCTTCTACATCAACATCATGAAATCATTGCTAAATAAAGACTCCGACCTCAAAATCAGCAGCTTGTGGCTACCATTGGTCAAATAATCCCTGTTCTACCAGTCACGTTACAACAACAACCAGCCAACGCACATATAATTCGTCGTTCCTCACAACATACACAAACCCGTACCTTGTTTCTTAATACGATACTACCACACGCCATGTTTCCAAAACTGGAATAAAAATCAATATCAAACACCTCAAAAAGCCCCTGGTGAGGGCGACTACATCAATCTTTTTTTTTATTTTTTTTGCCACATGTCTAATGTTCAATCTTAAAAACTCACAATCTTTAAAAAAACAACGATTATTTTATACACAATTCTAGAAC
>NW_013666997.1:215691-239129 GCF_000517525.1 Limulus polyphemus | reverse complement strand
AGCGTTTACGTACATACATATATTGTTGATTCTTACACTCGAGAATCTTCTACAACTTTAGAGAGTAGGTGGGAGTTTCGCAATACATATTTAACACTATAAGCTATGCATATTTCTAAATATAAACTTAATCTACACAAATGTTGATATTAAAATAAATATAAAATAATAAATCCGTCACAAACTGGAAAACAAAGTGTATAAGATTGTTTTCCAGTTTCATGGGGGGCTTTTTACCACTTTTTATCCTGTACAGTAAGTTATTTTTTTAGTAAGTTTGAGACTGGGAAGAATCTCATTTTTATAGAATTGTGTATAAAATAATCGTTGTTTTTTAAAAATTGTGAGTTTTTTAGATCAACAACCTTGTTTTTAAAAATGTTTCTTTCAATCAGGTTATTACAATGGAAATCTGCCATAACTAAAGTTCTTCCTGACAATAACTCAGGACTAAATAACCATTATCGCCTCATCGGTCTTTTGAATAGTAACGGTAAAGTTCTTAAAAAATAAAACCTGCAAGACTAATGTTGTATTTAGAAAGTAATAACCTGTTAACTGACATTCAGAGAACTTCACACAAGGCCCCCCCCCCAGTGTCACAGCGGTATGTGTGCGGATTTACAACGCTAGAAACCGGGTTTCGATACCAGTGGTAGGCAAAGCACAGATAGCCCATTCTGTAACTTTGTGCTTAACTTCAAACAAACCCTTCATGCAAAAAAAGGCAAAGAGGTGATCTTTTACTGAGATTACCAGAAACTATAATTCAGGATGTTAATCGTTACACTGAGACTTTAGCATTGTTTCTAGATGTTAACAATGACCTGAGGTATAAAATGTCGAAGTACAATATTCCTATTCTCTTCATCCAATAGATTTCTAGTTTCCTCTCTAATCGATCTACTAAAATCCACAATCTCTAACTCCTTCCCGTTCAAAGCAGAAGTACCGCAAGCATCAGCTTACTTTAACTTTGACACACGCATTATAGCTGTCTGGAGTACGTCACGTGACACATTAGTTGCTGCATCAAAAATTCACACTTCTCTTGACTACATCACTGCTAAACCCGGACAAAACACAACCAGTAATTTGTCATAAGACCATTAAGAAGAAGAAAATACGTAAAAACTGCCTCACATAAAATTAAAAATGAAATACAGTTAACTAACACTAATTCAATTAGGTTTATGGGGATAACATTCAAGAACAGTCTCATATGGAACCAGCACTTTAATTATTACAATCAGTCACAAAGAAAGTCAAATGAGTTAAATTCGCAAAATCGGAGGTAGTGTTAATGGTTGTAACTCGCATTCAATTACATTCATTTATCAAGTCCTCGTTAGGCCTCTCTTAGAATACGAGAATATGATGACATGTACTATATCAGATTACTTATGTAATAAGTTACGGAGTCAGCAAAACTGAGCAATCAAAACAGTATATTGTTTCCCAAACTACACCCCGCTCGACATTTAAATACGATCAGTGACATACTTAAGAGTCAATGAACGCTCTCTGAAACTAGCCTCCTATTTTAACAGAAAACTTTCGAAACTTAACAACTTAATTATTCAATTTCTACCCCTAAACACCACTCCCGTGTCTTGCAAGCATACATTTCGCCATACAATTTAATCAATAATCTCAGTCCTCACTAAATTATTTAAGACGGATTTATAAGAACATGTAACAATTAATTACATACAGCCCACTAGCGTTTTCTCTCGTTATCATAGAAGTCAACTATTAGTAACACAGCAGAGCGCTCTATATAACAGCAACATTCGTCATCTAAACAGTGAAATAGGGTTTTCTCGGGTACTCCTCCCCTCTTCACACACATATACAATCAGTTCTTGGGCATCGGATCTATTGATCCCTGCCCTCTCTCCAGCTTTGGACCCTTCGATCTCCTTCTCTCGCGTTACATATACCTTCACATCACGAGCAGGGCGAAAGGGGTTGTCTAAATACCAATAAAAACATCCATGTTACACTCCCTGATAAAGGCAATGCCATTGTTATTCTGAACAAAAATGACTACCTTAATAAAATGTATGCTATTCTGGACGATTCTACAAAAATTAAAACCTTAAACAATGGCCCTTTATCTCTTAGCATCCAACGTGAGAAAGAAAAACCGCGGGTCTTCATTCCCGAACTACCAAGAAGGTGATGATGATGATGAGCTACTTTTGTGCATTAGTTTTCCAAAAGACTTTCTCTACAAGTGTCACTTTGAACTAAGTAGTTGTTGCTCATTTCATCACAAAAATAAAGGTTATTAAATAATAATTATATTACGGAAATGAAAATGATTTTAATTAATTGTTAAGAGTTAGAAAGTTATTAATATCAAAATAAAGAAATTCGTTTCAAAATGCAATTTTCTATGCTTTTTGAGAAATACTTTAAGTTAATGAATATAAAATCATTAATACTGGCCACAAGGTTTATAACACACTGACTGACAGTGTTTAAAATATTGATCCAGTAGGTTTCTATTATTTATTGCCTCCCAGTGACACAGCGGTATGTCTGCGGACTTACGACGCTAGAAACCGGGTTTCGATATCCGTGGTGGGCAGAGCACAGATAGCCCTTGTGTAGCTTTGTGCATAATTAAAAACAAACAAACAAACTATTATTGATCTGTGCCCCCCCCAGTGGCACAACGGTATGTCTGTGGGCTTATACTGCTAGAAACCAGGTTTCGATACCCGTGGTGGACAGAACAGAGCTAGCCCTTTGTCTAGCTTTGTGCTTAATAACAAACAAACAAATATTTATCTATCGGCTTTTGAGGTAAACCCGGTTTCAATATCAATGAGAACCATGTCATTGATGGAATGGTCAGACTGGATAAAATGTAGTGCAAAAGAAATGTATTTTTTTTTATCTTGACAGAGGATTTGTGGTTTTGAAACCGTTCTCTAAGGGGAGTCTGAATTTGTCCAACATGTTGATGTTGTTGTTGGGTTTTTTTTTGTTGCTGTTGTTTTTTTTTGGGAGGGGGTGCTCTATAAGATACAGTTTTTTTTGTAGTTTATACAAGAGATTGATTTTATTATGCTAGAGCATTGTTTTACATGTTATTCAGAGAAAGTACTGACATCGAATTTTATTACAAGGGAAACAGTCCTTCTGTGGCTCGGTATGATTGAGTTTTGCGTGAACAAAGAGATCTCTAAGAATTTTGTTTTTCGAAAAAAAAAAACAGGAATGTTAGGAAAAATTTTATTTAGCCATTCATTCAGAGAAGAAGGTGAGAACTTTTTATTTTGAGGATTCGTGAAACGTTTATTTATTTATTTTTTGAGTTTCGGAAAGCAGGTGATAACCATAGTAACCCTGCTTGTGGCCAGAGTGGTTGAGGGAAATAACACGTTATGTTATGACATGAAAATCACCTGTCACTCAAACTAAATGCTTCTTAATCTTAGCAAGATCTCCAATATTAGAAATTTCTGTGAAAATTTTATTAGTGTTATGCTCCTTGAGGAACTTAATAGCTTGGGAAATTTCTGTGGGAATTTTATTAGTGTTATGCTCCTTGAGGAACTTAATAGCTCGGGAATTTTCAACTTGTAAGTGAACCTTATAAGTTGCATAACCAAATAAGATATAAAACTTTATTTGAAGTATATCTCAGACAGGCTCCAATATTGCCAAATCCTTTCAAAATTTAAGAAAGTTATTCCTTTCAAAAAAGTTAGAATTTGGCTATTCGCATGTTGTAAGCGAAGTTACGGAGTCAGTTTTTTTTAGATTTACCCAGATGTAGTTAACCAGTTTTATAGTAAGTATAGTAAGTTTAACCAACCCAATTATCAGCAATTTCTGTCAACGTTTACAAGAAGCATGTATCTTCAAAAAAATTAAATTCTTTGGTTTTTTATGCAACACATTATGTAACATACATTAATAATAGTCTAACGTGGGACCATGAAACATTCTGTTTTATTTTATGTCTATTGTAATCACTTTGATAAATTTCTCCCACTTTTGACCTTAAGTCACCATTTTTAATTATAAATGTTTTAAGTACATAGATAAAAAATTCTAAATGTATTTAATTTGACACTTTTACACGTGCTTTCTCTAGATACTTTATAACAAAAAAAAACAGGAAAAGTTCCCTAACCTAAAATAATGATAGAAAAAGAAAAGGAAAGACGGAAACTAACGAAAGAAAGAAGTAATTTAATTTTTTCCATAAAAACATTTACTTTATATAGGCTTATCAAACATGACAGGCCTCCAAGGAAATTATTTTAGTTCCTCAAACAATATATAGTTGGCCAGTTATTTTATGTGAAATCAAAACAACTCTAAATATTCTATATTTAAAAAAACATGCTTGCCACTTAATTATCTAAATTGAGCATTCTAACAGTTTTGCTATGATTTTAAACATTTTAATGTCCCAAATGTATGTCAAGATATACTGGAATATTCCCCGCTGAACCTATCTGTTTGTCTATTTGTCATTTCATCTTCTAAGTAAATACTTCCATCAGAATTTTCTCAGAAACCACTAGGGTTACCAAACATTATTAAAATACTGAAAAATAGAAATTTTTTTAGATAACTTTAATTCGAGGCATATAACATTTCTGATGCCAATCTACCATTTTTATCTTGTGTGGAGCTTATATTTAGTTCCTTCTGTGCAATAATTTATGCATTTATTGCTGATGAAAATTATCTCAAACTAGTTATATTAAAACATAGCTCTCAATACATTCTTGTAGACTTGCCTATTACAAAATGATTTATGACTACAGTTTCAAAAACAAGTCGATAATACAAATAGAAGTGTCTAATATAAACCACCAATTTGTCAATACATCAGTCACTCTTTCATTTCTGATACCAACTTAAATATCTGTTTTCTGGTTAAAGTTATCTTTTTCTTCTCTTATGCCAGAAATCAAAAAGAAGATTGGCTGCATTAGAAAAGCTGAAGCTCAATGCTGTGAAGAGAACAAAAACAGAAAATGTATTAGCTATCGAATATATGTCTAATGATGAAGAATGTGTTGATAGATTCATCACATACCAGCCTTCATAACAATCTAATAAATTTAAAAAGTATATAAACTTAAACCTGTTGTTCAGAATTTAGCTGTGTGTTCTGTTAAAAGCAGAAGACTATTCTAAAAGAAAGTTATTGGTGACCAGAGAGAGAGAAGGAATCTCCTCGGGTTCCAGAAGATCTGAATCGGATCATTAAAAACACTTCTCTTTATTAAGTACCCATCAAAGCTATTCCAGTGCGTTATTATTTTTGGAATATTCTAGATTTCTTTCAAACCGAAAAATATATGTGTGTGTGTTGTTTCAGTCCCTATTTTGCTCAAAACATTTTTTGTCGTTGTCATGATTGATGTGATTTCTATAAATATTTCCAATAAACTCAATTTAGAAAACACTGACAAATAAAAATATTTTATCTACGTACCTACCTTCCCTACATTTTTCCAATGTGTAACCAGAACCATGCATAATTTATTCGTCCTAACATTTTACGTAGAGTTGAATATGTGTTAACTTTAGGTCATTTAACTATTTCTCCACATAAGTTTAAAGATATGAGCTGAATGATATAACAAGTTATGATGTCCATTTTAAATTTTAAATCGTATATGTTATTGGTTATTCGCATAGCCTAGAGTTTCATAGAAGAATTATGATAACTGATTTATTCAAATGTTACTAATGATCGAGGTCTAGCTATAATTACAATCGATCACTTTTAAGTATGCAAATATCCTCTAGTGGACAAATTTCTCTACATTTGGTATTGTTTTTATGTATTTTTAACACTGTTTTATTTGATAGTAATTTTATTAGGCGGAGGGACAAAATATTTAAAAGTCACGCTTGGATTATAATATGTTTGAATTTTTTTATAACGATCAAAGTTGACGTTCTGTTATCTGTTGGCATCCTTTACTGATCAAATATTGATTGTAATATTTTGAAACCAAAAGACTTTCATTTGCTACCTTTTGCATCTTTTATCAACCCAAAGGTGTTTTTTTTTGCTGCCTGTGTGCATCTTTTCTTGCAGTCAAAAATTGACCACTTATTATTTGAA
This sequence comes from Limulus polyphemus, assembly GCF_000517525.1. Taxonomy (NCBI): domain Eukaryota; kingdom Metazoa; phylum Arthropoda; class Merostomata; order Xiphosura; family Limulidae; genus Limulus; species Limulus polyphemus. The sequence goes on along the minus strand of NW_013666997.1, from coordinate 233,017 downwards.
TATTTTTACAATAACAATTTGGTCTTTTGCTACCTGATTTGAATCTTTTTGCAATGAAAAATTTGCCTATTGTTACCTGTGTACATTTTTTTCCACTAAACAATTAGCCTTTTTTTACCTGTTTCTTATTTTTACAATCAAAAGTTGGCCCTTTTTTTATTTGAGTTGCATCTTTTTGCAATGAAAAGTTTGCCTTTTATTACCTGTTTCAATCTTTGTCAATCAATAGTTGACCTTTTGTCACTTATTTTTATATTTTTTTCAATCAAAAGTTGGCCTCTTGTTATCTGTTTGCATAGTTTTACATTCTTTTTAAATCGACCTTCTGTACCTTTAAATAAAAACTTTAATTTGCAAAAGTTCACTTTTTGTCATCTGTTTACATCCTTTATTAAACAGACGTCTGGTTTTTATTATCTATTTGGGTGTTTATGAAATTCTGATAATGCTCAAATGATGATTTGACTATTTTGAGATACCAAAAAGTATACGAAAATATGACCTGCTAGACCTTTTGTATTTTCGTGAAATGCCTATAAAAGTTGAAGATAGGTACATAAAAATTGGCCTTTTCATCATTTCTTGTTGACACCAAAAGGTACTTTTCATGAAGTGTGAAATTCTCCAAGTATAATCATATTAATTTCAACCCTAAAGAAATAATTGCACTTAAGATCTTAAAATACAATAGTAAAATTATTATAAAACTTGCTGACAAAGATGCAGAAATTGTTACAATTGATAAAAAAAGACTACATCACTGAAGCCGGTCGTCAACTCAGGGACACTTTTTAATAAAACATACGTATGATTGAACTAATGAGTTTACAAGGACTATTAATGACAAACTAAAATAGCTCCTTTAAGGTCAACCAAACTAATAAAAATAATTTTGAATATTTAATACCCAAACAAACATGGTATATTTCAATTACTCCCAAAATCCATTCATTTCTAACATTTTTGGTTACTAAAAAGCTATTTACTTATGTTGGCCACCACTTAAAAACATTTCTTGCAATGTTCCTTCAAGTGTATTAAAAGTTTTAATGATAATAGTCAATTGCTCCTTAATAGCCTCCTTTGTATTATGGTCTTTTCATCCCTGTACACTAATATTCCAGAAGGTCTGGAATCTCTTAAAACTACCTTAAATGTTTTAAACCATGAATTAAATAAAGCAACACTTGTTCTAACTATAAGCAATTTTGAACTCAACAAAACACTACTTTCTTGTTAATGATATTGCTAGGGGTACTAAAATGGCCCTCAACTTTGCAAACATTTTTATGGTTGGGATTGCAACTCAAATCGTAGATAAATGTTCCGTCGAACTACACTTCTGGAAAAGATAGATTGATGACATATTTTTCTCTTAGACTGCCGACACACTAATACTGATATATATATTTTACATAAGCAAACTCTTACAACGCTAAGATCTGCGATTCGATTCTCCTCGATGAACAGAGCAGATAGCCTAATGTGGTTTTTCTCTAAAACACACAAATAAGCAAAATATCAGTCAAATTCCCATTTCAATATTCTCCGATACAAATACATTTTCTTGATGCCACTGCATCCTTAATAGAATGGTTTTGAAAAAGTTGAAAAAAAAATATATGTTTTTGTCTTTAATCAGCTCCCCCCCCCCCTCTCCCTCGTATTAATGATCTCCATCCTTTAACTCAAAGCCTTTCTTGGAAGTCTTCAAAAATTATGCTTTAAAACAAATTTCTTTATTATGGCGTTAACAACGTTCTAACTCTTATTGCTTAGTTATAATTTTTCTCTCTTTTCCTGGTTCCCCGGTGGGACAGCGGTACGTTTAAGTCATTAAAATGCTGAAGTCCATGATTCGAGTCCCCGCGATGGACACAGAAGATAACCCACTAAGACTTTGGTCTAAAACAAACTTCAAATAATCGTTTTCGTAAAACAAGTCCCCGGTAAGACAGCGGATATACAACGCTAAAATCAGGGGTTCGATTCTCCTCTGTGGAAACAGCAGATAGCCTAATGTGACTGTGCTATAAAAACGCTGTTCTTGACATTACTTCATTCATAAATATATATTATTATAGGCCCGGCATGGCCAGGTGGTTAAGGCACTCGACTCGCAATCTGAGGGTCGCGGGTTCGAATCCCTGTCACACCAAACATGCTCGCCATTTCAGCCGTGGGGGCGTTATAATGTGACGGTCAATCCCACTATTCGTTGGTAAAAGAGTAGCCCAAGAGTTGGCGGTGGGTGGTGATGACTAGCTGCCTTCCCTCTAGTCTTACACTGCTAAATTAGGGACGTCTAGCGCAGATAGCCCTCGTGTAGCTTTGCGCGAAATTAAAACAAACAAACAAACACTATTATTATAAGCCATACTTATTTCAGTACTCTGTATTTTACTTTCCCATCACTTATACATCGCACACACATACAAACGCAATGCTATTTCCCAATTTAGGTCATATCCTTAGAAACGCGTAACCCTCTCGCTTCTGGTACAATAACCACATAACTGATCAACAAATTGACAATGGTTGTTTGCCATTTGCCCCGATGAAAGAAAGTCCCCTTTTCAGTCAGATAAAAGTAGTTTATGATCAAACTTTAGCGGAAGATGCTGTTGACATTCTGAATTTCTTTGACATTATCAGTTCAAACATAGAGTCGGCTAGCGCAGATAGCCTTTTGTCTAGTTTTGCGCGAAGATTCTGTAACAACCGAACAGCAATAGACGTAAAATGAACTACCGATAAAGATGACTAGTTTGGGCCTGGGATAACTTTGTACTTAGAACGCTTGACTCCTATCCTGTGAGTTCGAATCCCCGTCACTGAACATGCTTGTCCAATACGGTTGTTGACTGGGCCAGCAACGCGGGTGTAAAAATTCTTGGCTTCCAAAAATACTGGTCGACCCCAAACTAGTTGAGATTGAGGTCGTATAAGAAAATATATATATATGGTTAGTTTAAAAGGGGTCTTATGGATTAGCTTTTAAACAACATTTTCTTTCTGGTAAGTGTTTAAAAATTATTTCAATTTGTCTTGTATTGGTTTAATAGCACAACAAAAGTAATCGTAGCTTTTTAGTCATTTGACTAATGTAAGGAAAATGCTGAATAATACGAGCGTAATAAATCGAGACAACGAAATGGCAGGAAAAACCCACCTAGAATTACAAATGCAACGAAAGTCAGTGACCTGGTAATCGCACTAAAACATTACTTTAATTACATCTTTTGCTGGAAATGTCTGTGCTTTCCAAGTATCCAATTTCTTGGCACTTTTGTTAATTGATGGATATGGACTTTATTTTATCGCCAGTGCTTTATCAAGAAACTTCCTATTTTATGACGTTTATTTCATCATTATATTTGATTGTTGTTATATTTTTGCGACAATCTTCAAGAATGATAGAAGTTTATCTCATTGTTAAATATCGCAACACTATTAAAATGAAGTTATTTTCAGATTTCTAGACTTGTTAATATACGAGTCTGGAGCCTCTTTATTCATAAACAGGCCACAGAAGAAGATTAGATATGAAACAGTGCTTCAGCAACTTGAAACTCGAAATCATACAAGGGAGATCTGAAATTTTATTCTAAACTTAACCCTGCTGAGGTGTGACTATTTGTTGGAAAGTATTTTTCACGAATTAATTACACTGGATACCAAATCTTTACAAAAATATGAAGCGAAAAAAAGAGTCTAAACATTGAACTCTACTTGGTTTTTTGGTTTGCTAGAACACAATTTTGAACAACTTTGCAAAAAGGAACAGCGCGATCATATATATATATATATATCATTATATTTGGTTTTATAAAAAGCATTTATTTGGTATGTACATGATATATTGATAAATAGCAAGATAAGTTTTGAGGGAGTACTTTGGCGGTTTTCTTATTACAAGAAGTTTCTGTACCTAAATAGAATAGGTGAAAATTCTTTACATACCTATTTAATTTGAACGACTTACAATGTCTTGTAAATGAATCGCTATGCTACCTAAATATATTTATCTTCTTTTTAAAACTGTTTGGGATATTTCTTATATTCCAAGGTATATGCATACTCTTTTACTTTATTATTATTTCTTTCTACGTTTGTTATCAACAACTTGAAACATCAAAATAGTGTAAAAAAATAGCAATATCATACCACTCAACTCCAGAATGATATGTTTATCTTTGATGTTTCACCCATAAGTTTCAAGCTTTTCAAAGGAAATTAAAACATTCTTGTATAAGAAAGTCAGAAAAGATATTATCCTACAGTTAAGTCTTATATTATTTCCATTTTAAAGAACATTTTTTATTCTCTAGTAGGATTGTCATAAAACTATAAATAAAGTACACTTTGTTAAAAAGACCATTAAATATAACATAAATATACAGCATGGCCATATTCTTTTAATAAAAGCTTTCATAGCATTGATAAGTTATTATTATTGTCCAGAAACTTTCTTCAACCGGATTTTGTTTTTTAGAATGTTTAAAAGGTTCGCATTTCTAAAGTGGTTTTATTCATTGCCAAAGTCTAATGGTTAATCCATACTATGTTCTAAAATAATATCAACTTTGAACATTGACTTGTAAATATGGAAGAATGCGAAACCGATTATGTAATAAGAATTCGTTACTGTACGAACTTTGAAATAAAACCAAAGGATCAAAAAGAAACTATTTTAGTGATATCTTGCACAAAGTAACTTTAAAATATCTAGTTACGTTTATGTACTGATATTAAAAGTTTTACAGACGTTAAAGCCAAGTCGATTAACTAGTTTTACATTTGAATTTTTTGACGCGTATCACTTTGAATACAGTAATTTAACAGCAAGGAGGTGGCTATTGTAGCTGATCGAACTGATCGCATATGAAGATATTTTGTAATAATGTTTAATATATTTCAGGTTTATTATTAGCATTAATGTTATATAAGTTGAAGAAATCACAAAAGCCGTGAACTACATAAATCGTAATCAATGCTTATCACATTAAACCTTATATGGTTTGCAAAGATAAAAAATACCCTATAATTATAATTTGCAGAATATCACACGTTCAAGGTATTTACAGTGTCAGAAACAATTATGGAAACTTAAAAATGACACTTACATAGGATTCACAGCAATGAGTATTTGCAAGTAAATGATTAATATATGGCACAAAACATTACAACAGAAAATACAACATAAAAGCCAATAAGTTTGAACGAAGCACTATTATTTTGTATATGAGTTTTATGCTTTACACAAAGCATTATACTTTGTTTTTATGCTGCCATACGGTTTATAAAATAGACAATTGTGGAATATTATTCTAAATCTATATTACTCTCGAAAATTCAACCAAACTGTTTTCTCGCCTTTTGACCTTCTCAAATTTTATATAAACACGTGCAGCCTCAAAAATATTCACATTGGGGTTTCATGCAGGCCAAGCACTGGTTGTGAGTGTCCAATCTGTCTTTTTACTGTCAATAAATAATCTAACCACATTGGCAGAATGCTGTAGATCATTGTCTTGCTGGAAGACGAATCCCACACAAGGGGTTTTATTCATGAGGGGATGGCATGATGGATCAGAATCTGGCTGTTCTTGCTAACAATCATAGGATTATCCATTTTGTGTAGATAATCGACACCGTTGGCGAAAATGCAACCCTAAATATCTCATCATGTTTCACTGTAGATGTTGTATGTTAACTATGATGCCATTTTCCTTTCAGCCATCAAACAAACTGTAAAGGGTACATGTCCCAGGTTTTTGTATTCCATTGTTTATGGTTAATGTCTTTTTCAACCATTTCGCTTGGTTACCTCTTCCCAGCAGCAGTTTTCGTACCCGTAGAGACCACTTCGTGCTAATATGTATCTTATTGATCTCGAGGTAACATTCACAGCTGTATTTACGGAAAGGTCATTAACACATTCGTTGCTACCAGTAGTATTAATAATTCCTTCACTAGTGCTATTCTAGAGGTGCCCAGGAGCAGTCACAGTGTCCCAAACTCATATGCCACAAGAGAAATTTGGCTTTGAAACTTAATTGTCTGTGACTCACCAGTGTGTCACGCAGTCCATAACTAAAAGTCGGTTTTGACCTACAGGTGAGGCACATAGAAGCGAACGTGTTAATTAACAAGATGTGTACTTGACCGTTGTCTATTTCTTATAGAACACTGTACACTTAACATCATTTTTGGATAGTTTCAGTTTTATCTCAGCTACTTCTACTTTTAATGGTACCAATTTTATGTACACTCTTCATAATTTTGCATATAGCTTCTTCTGAAGCATGGAGTCCTGCCGCAAATTCTCCTATTGAGTATCCTTAACTATCCAAAGTTTGTTTTCTACACGTTTTTCAGTATTTCAGTCCTGTGAGCAATGACTGGAGCCCAGTACTCTACTACTACTGGGAATAGTTTAATTGCTTGTACTGGTATAGGCTTTATAGTAGTGTGGAACTTTCTGATAGGTTAGCTGATAACCAATCACAGCGTAAACTATCAACACGGACCGTTTTCTTATGTAGTTTATTTTCACGCGATAAAAGAGTGATATACCCTTAGTATATGCCTTTTATACACTTTTGCCTCACAGTGTCTTAGATTATTTCCAGTTATGTATATTACAACGTTTTTGTTAAATTTGGTTTACCAATCCTCAAATTTTCTCGATTATTTTATAAAGACAAAAAAAAAATCACTGAACTCGTACACTGGTAATACGAGTCACCCATATATGCGTGTGGGGCAACATGGCAAAGTGTAAAATATGTTTCATACATTATATAATAAAACGAAATATTATTATAACACGGGTCACCAATATATGTGTGTGTGGGGGGTAACATGGCAAAGTGTAAAACCTGTTGAATACATTATATAATAAAACGAAATATTATTATAACACAAGTCACCAATATATGCATGTGGGGTAACATGGCAAAGCGTAAACTCTGTTGCATACATTATATAATAAAACGATATATTATTATAACACGGGTCACCAATATATGCGTGTGGGGTAACATGGCAAAGTGTAAAATCAGTTTAATACATTATATAATAAAACGAACTACTAATAACAAATAACCAGCTACTAAAAAAACAGAGAATTTCTATTTTGTGTATTTCTAAAAATCTTATATCTCATTTCCTTGTCGAGACAAAACTTAATGGAACGATATACGACAGGTAAAACATGTGCAGACAGCAAAGAGCTTACTGTAAAATGTAGTAACATAATTAAACTTATAGGGTTCCTACATATGATACAATATACACATAATATATATTATATGTGTGTGTATGGAATATTCTAGACTACAAATACAGATTATTATACGGTCTGAAGTAATCATTAATTAAGAGAACAAAATCAACACACATTTGATGAGTGGAGAGAAAAAGTAAGTAGCCAGAAATACTAAAGATGTTGGTTACAAATTTTAAAATATTATAAAAATCAAATAAACATTTATTAAAAACTATCTGCTTCATAATCATAGATAGATAAGCATTTTTTGTATATTGCAAAACATATATAAACTATTAATCTGTAACGCTACAGCGACTGTAAAATATGTTTGTTAAAATTCTACAAAAAGTACTGTTGAAAGTGGGAACCGTGTATCCAGGAGGTTAACGTCTCATTATTATACACACAAGAAGATGTTAACTGTCACGAAGTGAAGTTTTAACGACTTTAACTCTCATGTGTAAGCCTGACATTCGTTTAACCATATTTTGTAAGGAAATTAAACACATTAGCCAAATAAACTTCTGAGATACAACACATTTAATATATTTCACTTAAAGTAACTCAAACACATAAATAGACTTAAGTGAATATTTGAAAAGTACAAAACAGAAAAGTCATAGTCATTATTTAGTGCAAGGGAATTATAAATATAATTTGCTGTTTCCATGGTGCAAAGCTACACAGTGCACTCTCCACCAGGAGGAATCGAACCGCAAACTTTTAGCGTTGTAATTCCGTAAACTTACTGCTGACTCACCAGCGGAAGGACGTAAATGTAAGGTAAAATTATTTAATATCATTAACCGTGCGTTATCTTTTGCAAATGATTATGACCTTTGAATCCTAATTAATGGGATCTTACACCTTAAATCTCTATCGAGTTGTTTACATTTTAATAACTTTGCCTATTAAACTAAATAAGAATAGAAAAGAACGTTGTAAATGTTAAAACTAATGAATTATTTTCTAAGTCAATAAATATAAACTTATACATATATGGCTTTTAAGATCGACTTCTACTGTTATATCCCAATCTTCTTGCATCTAGCATTTAACGAAAGTTCGATTGTTGTAAACCAGATTGCTGAAAATCGTCATTAGTCTGTTGCTTGTTCTAAGTATCGAAATTTATATCTTTAATGGATTTTCTGTAATGGATATTTTCAACATGGGTTTTAAGTTTCATTAAAATAATTCAGTAATGAATCTAATAGAAATTCGTATTTAGGTAAATTTATATATGATTATAATAGGATTATATATTCCACTTAATTTATATATGATTATAATAGGATTATATATTCCACTTAATTCATATATGATTATAATAGGATTATATATTCCACTTAATTTATATATGATTATAATAGGATTATATATTCCACTTAATTCATATATGATTATAATAGGATTATATATTCCACTTAATTTATATCATATAATCTTTTAATAAAGAAAATCTGTAATTTTGCTATATTTTATGAATAAAGAATATGCCCTATTTCTTTACAGAATATATTTTCTACAAGCTTTGTAATGTTTTATTTGTTTGTTATTGTTCTCTTTTTGTCATAATGATGTGCAAAAAGCAAAAATTTATAAAGAAATACATTTAATTACGTTGATCCAAGTAGTAATATTGATAACAGTTACGCAATCCAGTTCTTCGCATATATATACTTGTAATGCATATGTTTCTGTTTTCACTACAAAATTACATGATCTAAAGGTTAGATGAATGCTATATGATATATCTCAGACTTACTTTTATAAACAATAAACAAAACTGTAGTAATAACTTATGAATGCACTAATTTAACATTATTTTATGTTTCATGGAGCTATTCTAGCTCATAATCAATTGTGACAGTACAGATGGAACACATGATTTTCAGCCTCGTTTCTTTTTGAATGTCTCTTGCGTTTCAATTATCGTGATAAGCATTGCTTTACTGAACTAATATAAATTACACTTGCGATAATATTACTCCAGAAGTAAAAGATTCAATTTAATATTGACATCAATAGTAAAAGTAGCCCAGATGTCATACATTCATATTACTCAATAGAAATTCGATTCACCCTACCTTAATGGTCAATAAAAATGTCCTTAATATAATAATCTCCATCTTAATCCAAGTCACAGTGACTCGAATATAAACTGAGTGCTAACACAAAATAGTTGTTGGTTTAATACAATTATATCCATTTTGAGGGAGTCTATTCTTAGTCAAGTATATTTACAAAAAAAAAAAAAAAGAAGTTAGGCAAACAACAGCTGCTATCGTTTATTAATACCAAAGAAATGGTTCAGGTCACTATATAAGTTCATAAGTTTAACACTTTTGCACGAAAATAAACCAAAATTATAATTTTTATAATACTGAAATATGTTATTAATAAATATGCCTAATCTAGTTATTATATATCCAGTGTAAATTAATGTTTATCCACATATTTAACAAAGCAATAAATCACCGAACGAGAGCTTAGGGCAAACAAGCTATCGAGTTATATCACTTACACCACGCGACGGTAGCTCGCGTGTGTCCCTGGAGAAGAATTTGTTCATTTAAGTTGTATTATCTAACGTAATAAGTTTTTAGTTTTTACATTTTAACTACTTTTGTTAGAGAATGATAAATAAAAATATGCATAAAAATCAAGAAATGTGGCTCTTACTTTTACCTTGGGTTAAACAAATATAGTGATATCTCAACAAAGCAAGAAGAGATTGAAATTTTCTATCCTGGCATATCAATATCTAAAGTATTTGTTCTTAATTGGTTGAATAATTTGAAGCCATTAGAAGGGAAGAGAAAAATATGAATAAATTACATATCAGAAAACCAGTATCACGTGATTCAGAAGTGAAGATTGAAAAATTACTTAAACATTTCGTTTTGCAATTAAATACTTAAAACCTAAATAATAGAAAGATATAAATTATAAACTACGTTTGGATACCATGTTTATTAAAGTACATTGATAGAAAAGTAGTTTAATCAAATTTTGAATTTAGTTCTTTGAAAAGGTCGTGACACGCACACTTTGACCTTCCCGTAGAATTAATATAATTTGTAGGCATAACTGAATAAAAATTATTTTTGAAATACATGCATGGTGTAGCTGAAATTATTTTATCATTCTTTGATCCTAAGATAACTTCCAGAAGTAGAGCTTTATGATCTATTCTAGTGTGATATGCGGACATATCATATGTTTTCTACCTACTTAATGATATAGAATTTTTTTATAATTTTTGGTTATTTAGTTTCCTTGCTGTAATGGCGATAACACGTGGTTCAGAATGTCGTTAAGATTATATTGTTATAGTGTCTTTGTTTCATTGTTCTCCATAGTAAGTGACGTCTCTTCCGTGTGAAAAGACATTGTAGTAGTATATGGCGTCCGGGTTAAATGGATTGACGTTGTAATATCCATTGCTGGCCAATTATGACATTCACTGAGTGTAACAGCCCACTAATGCTATGAGGGAACAAAGGCCACAAGTTGACGTTGTCAAATGAACAAAAAGAGCGAGTTTAACTATTGAATTCAGGCGCGCTTTCTTTAACCAGTTTGTACTAAAATATCGTTCAAGCGCGCTTTCTTTAACCAGTTTGTACTAAAATATCATACAGGGGCGCTTTCTTTAGCCAGTTTGTACTAAAATATCATCAAGTGAAGACTTCTGTTAACAACAACTTTTTTAGTTGTATAGAAGTTAATCTTGAGAGAAAGAAAACTGTGGAACTAAACACAGCTTAGTAGAAACGAGTGTTATTTCGCTTGTATGGCTACGTACATGTACTCTGTGTTCCCTTTATTTTTGTAATAAAGATTTTATTCATTTATCCAAATTTGTTCAGACTCGATATTTTACACTTAAATAACTCAGTAAAGTTGTCTATTACAAAACCCTTCCATTAAGTCTTGATCGAATCTGCTGTTATTTGCGGGCTTATCTATCTGATACTTGTCGAGAAATCGGTTTTATCTGAACATACCACACAGCGTTATCTTCCTGCACCAAACACAACTTTAAGCCAAAGTTATTCCGCCATTTTAAATAGAAATAATTATCATTTCTTGAAATGTAGTAATAAATATAAAGTATATATGTTCTGATTATTTCAACATACAATATTTAAAAAATCCGATTTGTTGACAACTCTTGCTAGCCACAAAATTATTTCCTTACGTTTTCCTGTGTTTTATAATCAGATATAGTCTCTAGTCTACCAGAACACGGAAAGATATTCACCCGATGCTAGTTCACCAAGAATAAATAAGTTTGTAAGAGAGCAGCTGGCTATCCCTACTTTGCACCATCCCATGGCAATAATTACAATAATCTGTAAAACAGCTTTGCTATTACAAATAAGTGATTTCATTTAATCCTTTTTTTTCTACTTTTAGTTACTTGTTTATAATTAACAAGTTAGGTGACAAAAACCCTTAAGTAATTGAATATTAAGATGACTTTTACGTCTCATTGGTGTTAGCCTCCTTTTTGACCGAGAGCTGTAAACGGAGACGTGTTTTCTTATTTGCCACCCCAAAAACATCAGTCCTTGTCATGACTAAAGGTTTGTTCATTCCGTTTTTGTTTGTTTGTTTTTCACCACTGTCCTACAATAATTCAACGTATAGCTATTGACAAGTTTTCTCTAAGCCTTTTGCCAGACTTCTGATTTAATTAACAAAGCCAAGGCTGGAGTCTACAGATTAAATTTCACTTAGTTACGTCACCCGTGTAAGGAAGATGTTTTAGTTTCTTCAATAGTATGACGCCATGTAAAGCAAAATAGTATTTGCCTCGATTTTCGTTTTAAATGTAATAGCATGATTCATTGTATAAGTTTAAAGCATTTAAAAAAATGTTGTTGTTTTTCATTTCTTCAAGACTAGTGTAGTGGCTAATTGAATTTCAAAATGGCTGCTAGCTATTACATATTTTTTCCATACATCTTTAAAATGCTTAGAAACAAATTTTGGTGTCTAATCTACCATTTCCTGGATCAATAAATTCAAAAATGACACCAGAGATGCACCAGAACTCTTTGAAATAAATATATTGACAAAGATAATATATTTCATAGCTCTCACAAAATGTAACATTGAAAGTATAATATTTTGTTTGTTTATGAATTTTGCGGAAAGTTACTCAAGGGTTATCTGCGCTACCCATCCTAATTCAGAAGTGATAAATTAAAAGGAAGACAGTCAACATCATCCCCAAAAAAGTGAAATTGATCGTTACATTATAACACTCCATTACTGAAAGGGTGAGTATGTTCAGTAACGGAATTCGAACTCGCGATCCACGAAAGTTTCACACTTTGGGTATTCAAGATTCCAACAATTAGTATAATAACTGTGGTATGTGCAATAACCATTTTGTTATCACAGAACACAATTTTAAATATAAGTACTCTCCTCACAATAAGAACACGACTTTCACTAGAACTGTACGTGAGGGTTTGATTATACCGTTATTGATTTCATTTAAAATATAGTAATAAAATAATGGAGTTCTTAAAAAAACTGTTATCTTTTCAATAAAAGGTACCATTTTTAATATATAAAACATTACAGTTTATATCAGCACAATCTGAACACTTTTTCCGTGCAGTACTTCCAGAAAAATCATTTTTTTGAAAATCTTCACTTTTTTTTTTCAATGAGGTATGAATACTACGATTAGTAATTACTAGCACCAACAGCCGCCCTTAGGGTGGAGTTTCTGCTAGTTAATTTAATGCGCATATGTGAATAAATCAATATACTTCATCCATACACAATAAAATTATAAGCATTTAAAATAATTATATAAAAAAGTTTTGTTTATTTTTATCACAGAGCTACACAATGGTCTAACTGTGCTCTGCTCATCTTGGGTATTAAAACCCTATTTTTAGCATTATAGACCCTTAAACTTACCACTCAACCATCGGGAGCACATAACAAATAATAAACATCAGTTTCCTTATTTCGCTATTAAGGTCATTTAGAGGTCAGTAACAAAGTTGCCGCAGTTAATGTTCTACTTCCACGTGTATAAAACAAAACAAGCATTTTCTCCGTACCAGATTGCTATTGATAACAGTTCGATGTTTATCGTTGTTCATCCGAAGTGCATGAATCTGTGTCATAAACACATATAAATTGCAAGTGTGTTTTGTGTCGGTTTACGGTGATTACTTTTTGCTTAATATTATTTTTACGATGGTGAATGCTGAACTATAGATTATGGTTGCAAATAGGTCATATTTCCATCAAAAGTTTGCATTTCGAAATAACTTTGATGGTTGTCGATGTTTCATTGTCCTTATTTAGTTCAGACGTTCATCATTCTCATAATATGTGTTGCATATTATAAGTGTTTTTTTTAGATATTCTTAGAATTAATTATCTGGATTACGAAAACAATATGACCAATGTACCTAAGAGTTAGAGAAAACACATCACAGAAATTGTAAAGAAGAACGTAGCCTTTGTGGTGATACAACCTTGTCGTAGGGTAAGTAATATTGTTTCGTCAACAAGAACTATAGGTTCAACAATGAGTGAATATGTTGATCACGATGACGATGTGGTCGACATTCAAAAACTATTTAAGGTAAGTTTACATTCTGTTTATCGTAGGAAAGTAACATTGTTTCATCAACAAGAACTGTAGGTTTACCAATGAGTGAATATGTTGATCACGATGATGATGTAGTTGATATTCAGACACTGTTTAATGTAAGTCTGATATTTAGAAATGCAATTTGAAAATGTCCAGTGTGGGAATATAAAGGGGAATTTGATGATTTTAAAATTCCTGAAAAGCTATACATGTTATGCTAATGGACACTTATGGGTAATAACAGAACACTGATAAAGGACACGCACTGAGAATAATTCATCATGAATTGTAGCACAGCATATCATGTCTGCCTGTAGAATATACAAACAAATAGAGTACCATCCACAACACGAAGATACTGGATTTAGAAACCATGGAAGCACTCCACCCTCTGCAATTATTTCACTAAAAATGCATAAAGGAGATTCTCAAGTACATGGAACATCTCATCATGTTATAGTGAATGTTGAAAAACGATTTGTGTTAGCTGTGTAAAAAAAATATCACGAATGAAAGCCATACAACTACAGTAATTGCTGCTCCACTATTTCGATCCCCGTCAGCAAACCCTCAATCTCTTTTTATCACCTTAATGCTAGCAGTAAATATTATTACTAGTCTGCTTGCACTCACGGATGTACTTTATGAGTTGATGAGTGAGTGTGATAAAACTCTTGTTGAGAGACTGAAAGACTACATGGAACCTTTTTTGAGCACCCTTTTAGATCAATTGAAAACAGAGGTTGCAAAGAGTGAAGCTAATCTTAAAAAGACAGATATATTTCAGTTGCTCATCAGGCATGAATAAAATCTCCCAAACGCTCGAGCAATTCCTCTGCAATTACATGTAACAGATCAAGCCCCCTTAAGGCTTATATGGGCTTGCTGAGGAGCTAACTTCAAGTTGCATCTTGGTAGTTCTTACAGTGTTGTCAAATATTTATTCGCTCATAATCTGTGTAAGTATACAAGACTCACACCTTACTATCTGGCTGAAATTACTGACCTTATAATTTCAGATCCTACAACTTTTCTTGCCTTAGAAAATTGAAGCATATCTGTTATAAAATTAGGTATACCATTTTGAGAAAATGGGGTTATCATTCTCTTGAATAGTAGATAAGTGGCCTTAAAATTAGTGGTGATATTACGAGGATCATCCAGAATTAATTAGAACTCTCTCGACTCATTCAGAAATTTTGGAGTTTTCAAGGCACCATTAAAGCAGGTCGAGTGAAAGAATATGATTTACACAACACAACAATGAAAAATATATATTTATAAATGTGCACAAAATGAAGAAATGCATATTGTATCATTCAGGAAGTCATTTCACTCATAAAGGCTCTGACTTGATGAAAATGTATTTCAATAACATACTAAATGAAGAAGTGCAGTGTGATATAATTGCCAAAGCTGCTAAGGGTTAGAAAACTACAATTAATGTGTAACTAACCAGTTGCTTCCAGATTATTAACTTAGGATAAAAATGGCATTGACTACTACTTTATCCAATGGTTATTGCATCTATTTCTCAACTGTAGGTTTTCCAGTCTAACGTGTTTTCTTCATTACTTGAAAAACCCATAACTCTACTTGCGATGTAATGTCAAAAATGTTTTATTATATATGTTCACGGGCTAAACGACTAGGATAGAGATCCCGAGTTCAGACATAGATATCGATAATTTAGAAAAGTCGATCAGAAACCAGTCATCAACACCTGTTGCCTACACGATTACTCCAAGCCAAATAGCGGTATTGACTATCACTTTTATAACACACTCAAAGCTGAAAGTGCGGGCTTAAATATTGGATATTTCTACCTGCAGCTGGACATTCTGATCCTTGATGAAATAATATAATACAAAAGATGTTTAGGTTAAAAGGTACTAATTTACTTAATTTCGTTTCGAATTTATGATATTATTATAATTGAACAAATAGTTTGTTAATATTCTTTTACGGATTTCATCACCGAAAACCCAACAACAATATTCTGATTGTACAAATAAAACCAAAAAGTTGGAAATATTTTACCTTTCTCGACCCTATCCCCCAATCATGAGTTACGAATTTCACGTTATACTTCTTTATGTAATAAATAATTATTTTTAAAGAGTTTCCTCAGCCTAATTCACTTATTTGTATGTTACTTCAAAGCACGTGAACAAGATCCGACCAATACAATTTAGTCATTATTCAAATTCACTAAAAAACTGCCTCTTATCATTTATTGTCCAAGGACATTGTCCAGTAAGTCTCTGAAGTAGTCGTTCATATATGTTACTGATATATTAGATTTGTTCGTATATTTTCTTTATAGAAGTAATAATTTTTAACAGTCCAATTATATCTTACAGAAATATGAAAGAACTGAGAAAATATACGAGCTTTTAAATTGTGTTTTCATTGCCTTTGTAGCCGACGAAAATTATTTCCCCTTATATCATTACAAGTTTCGTGCATACGTGTAAATACCATCTACATTCTTACTTGCCTTCTACTCTTGCAGAGAGTATGTATGATTATTTTACTGTTTATATCCATACGTAAACGTAAAATACGTTTCCGTGCGTATTCTGTGTGCCTATTGATTGATTGTTTTTTCTTTATATTCGTACGTAAACGCACAAAACTAATGTTCTAAATGTAACTAATAAATACTTGTTGTAGTTATACCACATAAAAGGTAAAATACTTTAAGATGTTGTGCTCAAACTTTAATTACTTGTAAAGTTCTACGCAATGTGATACATTAATACTTCATCACCTATTAATCTTTTCCATTACTTTTTTCATATGTATGCTAAAACCTAACCACAAACTATTCTTGCATTGTCCTGTTCAACACTCGGGAACTATGAACTATGCTTCGGACTTGGAGTGACAAAGTGACGTCTACAGAAGGATGTTAGCAACGTATAGTAATAATTTGCTTAGCCAATCAATTCGCCCCTGGCCATCCCCTAGTCTGCGACTATGCAATTCAGTTGAAGTGTGGTGATTTACAAGCGTACTTATCAACTGAAATTGGTCACTTTTGATATACGATTACATTTGTTATGTATTAAAATTTCGAAAGGTCTGAAACTGAGTTAACTTGTACTTTGCATTTAATATTTAAATAAATGCCGATATCTATTCAATTTATGATATTTGCCAACAAGATTGATACACACAGTTTCTTTGAAAAAATAACTATTTCTCCAGTTCATCTTTTGGGAGTGCATATTTAAATAGTGAAGGGATCTGCAGATCTTTTTCTTGCTCAGCAATCAGTTTACTTTTGGTAAATGGAACTTCACTAGATGAAACAGATCCCTCACGTCCATCGTTGTCCTTCACATCAGTAGAACAATTATCAACAAGATCCTCGTCAGATCCAAAAAATGTATGAGACAAATCTATAA
>NW_013666997.1:213170-214706 GCF_000517525.1 Limulus polyphemus | reverse complement strand
CTCTTTTTCTTGAGCAAATTCCATGTAAGATTGATTACTTGCTTGCGTTAACCTCGAAACATTTGGCGATAAGCCTCTGGTACAAACTCGTATGCTTTGAGAATAGATGCTTTAACCTCATCATAATTCGTACAATCTTCTAAGGAGAGAGTGGCATAAGCTTCTTGTGCTTTACCAGTTAAGACATTTTGTAATAATAATGACCATTTTTCGGTGGACCATTATATGGTTTGGACAACCTTCTCAAAATGTTGGAAATATTTATCAACTTCATTTTCATTGAACGGTGGTACTTTAACAAGTTCAAAGTTGTCATTTTGCCTTGGTCGATTCGGTGTTAAGTATAATTTCCATTTCTTTCAGCCTAATTTCTCTTTCAGCTTCAATACGAGCTTCTTCATTCTCGGTTTCGATTCGAGCTTGCTTAACCTCGAGACGTTTATTTTCTCTTTCAGCTTCGATACGAGCCTCTTCAAGTTCGATTTGTTTGAGTTTTAGCTGGATCTATAATCTATCTTTATCACTCAACTCCGATTGGCTAGTAGAGACACTAGAGTATTCGTCTAATGCTTCCTCAGGCAACAAATCATCATCGACTAGTATTTCGATAATACGCTTTTTTAGCTCATTTTTCTCATTGATCTTTTAACTTCTAGTTCTAGAACTTTGGCAATTTCGAGCAATTCATTTTTGGTTATATCTTTCTAGTTGTTAGAGGTAGGGTGATTCAAGAAAATCTTGATAATCAGACATGATCAACTCTTATTGGCACTGATAGATATAAATTGAATTAGGATATAAATTTTAATTTAGGTCGTATTTTATCTCTGATTCAGATCTCGGACACGAGCCCCCGATTTATTATGTTACTATTACAATTTCGATAGGTTTGATACAGAGTTAACTTGTACTTTGGATTTAGTATTTAAATAAATAAATAAATATATATCCAATTTATATTTGCCAACAAGATTTCTTTTTTAATACAAATATGTTTTAATATATTAACAACAATACAATTTACAATAACAGTTATTACAAATAGTTATTACAATGATTTATATATAAAAGTTTTACAAACATACAAGCAATATAAAGTCTTCTTTCTAGTCTGGAGCTTCCTTGATGTCTTATCGAGGGTTCACGATGAGCAAGTTAATTTCGAGTTGATGTAGGTACAATTCATTTATTAGGGAGCTAGCCTGCTATGTAAAATTCACTGACTACACACCGATTTTTCCTACCGGTGACGTTAGGCAATGTTTTCGTAAAAGTACTAATGTCTGATGTTAATCCACTGAAGTTGAATTATTTGTAATGTTCGAAATTTATAAACGTTCCTGGTCAATGTATCTGAGGTTCCCGACTAATAAACGTTAATCACAGTTATAGCTTACGAAGTTTATAGCCCACCAATTACAGCAACCTAATAATAAATACTGTTCTTTGACGTATCGCGTTGGTTATATCTATAGGCGTGTGGAGAGTTTCTCGAACTTTCAGTTTTACGTAGCAATACTGACACTAACACTAGTG
>NW_013666997.1:205595-212795 GCF_000517525.1 Limulus polyphemus | reverse complement strand
GCAATACATATTTAACAGTATAAGTTATGTACATTTCTAAATATAGATTTAATTAAAACAAACATCGATATTAAAATAACTATAGAATAATAAATCCGTCACACATTAAACAGTTTTCCCACGCAAAGTTCTCCTAACTCTCGTTTATAAAAGTATGCAAGACACAAAATTTTAGCGTTCTAAAAAAATAATATGTATACATATAAATATATAGTACTGAACCCATTGAGGGATAAAGATAAAACTTGATTCATGCCAAGAAAAAAAAAAACTTTTCATTACGCACTACAGTTGAACACCAGAGGTAGTGAAGAAAGTTATACAGCTTGTCACTGAAAATAACTGAAGATACAGTGGTCCAAGACAGTTAAAGTAGGAACCTTTCTTAGAACTGTAAACAATGTTATTCACACAGATTTAGGTCTACAAAAGTGACACAAGAGCGACGTTCACAAACTTCCACTTCAGTACCTAGACGAACCAAACACAAACTGTATGAGCGGTACATGGCATGTTCCAAATGGGAATATGTCGTCACACTGAACAAAGCATGCTCCCACTTAACGTGTCTACAAAAGTACGGTGATACGATATTTCGAACATGATTCAGAACGTTTCGCAATAGGTTTTGCCAAGACACGGTGTGCTTTACCAAGTCAGTAGCACCCCAATGAAAGTTCGGAAATTAAAATTTTCACAACTGCAAACACGCCCCCCCCCCCGGGAGATGTCTGTAAAGGATATAACATGTATTTCCTTTTGTATTTGCATCTTGGGGAAGAACTGGCGTAATTGGCTTGAACGTATGTTTGGATGTTTTGTCCTAATGAAGCCATACCTTATTGGCATCTAGTTCGAACAAAGATGTCATTTCCTTGCGTTATGGTAGTGTCACTTTGTCAATCTTGATAATATACATAGCTCATCTTGGCATTTTTCTCGACTCTTCAGTAACCAAAGTCCATTAAATGTGAAAGGAGAGGGCGTTCAAGCAGTCAAATTAATAGGCATTAAAAATAAGACGAGATAATTAGAAATATAACGAATATTTCCATAGCATTTTATTTTAAATTAATAAAATTCCAAACAAGATTGGTCCTGTATGCCACAAAAAGTGATATCTTTTAAACAACAGTTTTGACTTGTGCTGCGGGTTGGCAACATCTGCTATTAGATCTAGGCACTTACCCATGTATCGTTATTATTAATAGTGAACAATTCTCGGTAGGACTACAGCTGAGCTTCTAAGTTCTACTATCCTATTGGAGGTATTAATGCTGATAAAATAAAAATAACAAAAATGAATAGAATGTTAAAATGAATAGAAAAGGATGGGTCCCCATAAGAGCCGTTTGTGGCCATAAAATCCAGTGAACAATAAAAAGTTAAGAAAGGAAGCAATAAGATGTATTTTCGGCAGTTCTTAACGTCCTACGCGTTTATCAATACGGGGTGCATATTATGAGCATTGTATCGTTTTCTGCACGTATCGCCATAATATTAGATGCTATATGTAATGGAACAAAATATATATGAAAACAAACGTGGTAGGTGCATATGTCCATAGCGGAAAGACAATAACTACGTCGTTACGTATGCTGAAAACTCAGCAACTGTGACATCTGAGATATCATATATGTTCAGACATTCATAATGTTGTGACGTCTAATATTCAAACTTTTTGATTTTTCAAGTTCGACCAAATCCGACATTGGTCATCCGACACTCACGGGGTATCTGGACACTTTCAGAATCACATCACTGACACGGCAGGGCCACAGACAGTTCTTATGGGGACCCATCTTCTTAAAGAGTGGGTTGATATAAAGGTAGTGGTAAGTATGATAAGTAGATTTTTTTTAAGATTATTACTTTTTTAATTACAAAATTTAGCTAGCATTTATCTTTTTGTTTCTCTATACGCTTATCTTTTATCTGTTCTGAATAATCTGATATTTTTAAACGGTGTATTTAAACTCTAGTAGTATAATTACGTATCTGGTTTTGACTTCCTCGTACGTTTTGTATCATTTTTGATGATATGTTTATTTTATTATTCAAATACCATTTATAAGTAATTTTCCAGTAAAGTTATTTATTTTTAATTTTCCAAGTGTAATCTTATCGCCTAGTATCTCTGTATACCTATTAATGTTCTGTCTAATTAGAAAGTAAGCTAAATCATGTTAACTATACAGTTACGCATTATTTCGGCCAATGATACATGTACTAAGCGATAATTATTCAAACTTTTATTAATCGTTGACTACTTTAATGAAGTGGGAAAATACAAAAAGTATTTCAAACTAAAATGCAGTTAAACCATACTCAACTATCATTCATTTTTCAATAATCACCTGTAGACTGTACTAAGAAGTTTACACGTATAGAACTGATAAATACCTTCTTGTTACTTAACTTTGATTTATTCATATGAAACATTAACGAGTTATGTATACTGGCCTTTTTTATATTTACATATACCTTTCCAGCTCAACGTGTATACATCAGTTTGCTTCTATCTGTTTGTTTACTTGTTAACCTCGTTCTGTTACTATATTCAGATTCATATAATTATCTGTTGTTGTTGTTTTGTTTTCTATATCTAAATATATATATCACTATCCATTTATGTATTCTTCTGGCTAGCGTGTCGGACTGTGGAGTGGGGGTTCAATAGTCCGTCACCCGTTACCAAACAAAAAAGGCGCTTTGTAATTTGGGGCTATGGATGATTATTAGCGCGACAGTCAAAACTCATTGTTCAGTCTCACAAGAGTAGACGAAGAGTTGGTGTATTTTGGTATTGACTAGCTGTCTTCCATCTAGGTCCATCACTTCAAAATTAAAAAACGGGTAGCGCAGATAGCTCTCGTGTAGATTTGCGCTAAACAGACCCATTCTTCTATTTACTGCACGCTCTTTGTAGATGAAAAATGCACATTTTGTATTTGGCTTTTTATTTGCTTACGTTTCTTTCCATATTTCTAGCTGTGTTTCTGCATCTATGCTTTATCAGTAGAACAACATGATAAATCCACTAAACTTACCAAACGTATTTATAAGATACTTCCCTAGTTGTCATTTGGTAAATATTTCTCGAACACAAAATTTTGAACATTATACATTTTATTAGGAGGTCGTTAATATAACAGCTTAATAGATCGCTGCTTATATTCATAGTTGTAACTCCTATCAACAAATAATTAATCACATTTAATTCAATAAGTCAAAAAATTCGAAAATATATTTTCTGTCTAAATAACCAATTACAAATCAATACAAAATAGGTTCACAGACTCGTGCTTTCAAATTGATGATGTAAGTCACTTATAGATATACAAATTATTTTATTAGGGGAAAGCACTGAAGTAGTAAATCAGCTTGTTAAAAATAAATAAATATATATATATATAAAGACATAATTATTTTTATGTAAGATGCATTTGAAGAAATTTTCGTAATTCTTAAGCATATTCTTGTTGTACAACGCGTTTGATTCTACAAGTATTATAGCAATGGTTGTCTTGTTTTCTGGGTTTTCCTAATGCGATGATTATTCAGACTATACAGAAATTGACTACGTTATCAAAACCGTTTTTAAGACTTCACCACCTCGTTACAGTCTATGCCGCCACGTCTGGTCATACTCTGTCTACTGACCGTATCGGCATCTTGGTAATAGCCCTGTAACGCAGGTTTCATCACAAAAGACTACGTCACGTCAAAAGTACACTACCACTCTCTGCTCGAGGTACACGAAGATTCAAAAAAGATGTCATGGAAGCAACTAGTGCACCTGTGACTTGGGTCACTTGTACAGACGGTGATTCTTCTTAATTATGTTGAGTACTTTTGCTGATTTGCATAGCAAAATCATTTAATATAACATACTCAGCTCTCTCTGAATTAAAACTGAAGCTTTTACTTTGTATAAATGGCTAAAACCATACCTCTTACGTCCAGCTAAAGACTGATAAGAAAAACATAAAAAACATTGTAATATATATATATATATAAAGCAGGCATTTCCTTACCTGTTCCTACTACATCAAGCGTGGGATTAAACTTTTCCAGAATATCAAGGAGTAGTAATCCGAATGAGCACTGTAATCCAGTAACGAAAAAGTGAGCCAATACTACACAAATACAAACAATCCATCCCCAGCCGCCTTCTGTATAGTAATGTTGAAACAATGTTTTCGCTTTGTGTTCGTCTAAAGGTAACGTTATACCATCGTATACTACGACATGATGAGTTAATTCGGCGTTTGGAGTTAGGTAGGGTTTACTCTCATCGCAGGAAGACGACTTCCAGATAGCGTTTTGGGTCTCTTCTTGTATCTGTTTGTATTCATCTTGATTGTCAAATAATAGTTGAAAGTTTTTCTGGG
The DNA here is from genome assembly GCF_000517525.1 of Limulus polyphemus. NCBI lineage: Eukaryota > Metazoa > Arthropoda > Merostomata > Xiphosura > Limulidae > Limulus > Limulus polyphemus. The sequence goes on along the minus strand of NW_013666997.1, from coordinate 208,401 downwards.
TAACCCTTTTATTCATTTTAGGAATTGCGGCAAGTGTATGAATACATTTTACTGAATGTTTAGCTCGAGTACTACTGCTTGAGGGTTCTCCTATAACATTTCTTCCTGAAGTCTCACCTAGAACATTACTACTGGAAGACATATCCGACGTATTACTACTAGAAGTTTTCATCACAGCATTACTCTCTAGGGACTTACTAGAAATTTCAGTATTTGCATATTTCTCTTCTGAAATTACTAAATTAGATATATTTTCTATGATTGATGATATTACTGGAAAATAACTGTTTCCGAAATCGGCTACAGTTTCTCGTGCTGAAATTTCACTATCAAACAATGTATCTATTTGGCATCCAGATGCTAGACAATCATATTTTTCTAAGTGAGATTTAGTCTTCTGGTCTCCAAGAGTTGAAAGAACGCTCTTTCCAACACCAGGTTTGCGTTTCTTGTGAGTCGTTACTAACTTATAATCATTCTCGCTATCGGGTTTTGTTTGCATCAAACTAGTTGTACATGTATTAACATTATGTTTAATACCGTCATTGCCATTCATATATTCAGTTAGGCTACAACTGCAACTGGTATCTTTTCTCGAGGCCTTCGATAAAAGCTGCTTGTCTTGGTCAGAATGTAGATACGCGGAAATATCTTCGCTAACGCTTCTAATTGATTGTTCTTCATCATGTGCATGACGAAACCTGTAAGTACGTCTCTTTAAATATTCAGCGGTTTTTAGTTTAGAGAAAAAACATAAACTATCTGGTGATGAAAATGTTCTTAATTTGGAGAACGCCGACGAAAGGTTAAAAGGAGCTAACTCATCAAACGATCTATACGTTTCAGTTTTGTTTGTTTCTTCAAACAAGAGTTTCTTGTTATCAAAGCCATCGCACTGGAGATTTTGCAACCCTGTTAATTGAGAATGCCAAGAGTAGTAATGTATGTGGCTATTGTCACTCCTAAGTGGTCGTACCTTGGTTACAGTAAAAATATCTGTGTCAGATTTGCATAACAACCGAGTACTTACTTGATAATCCAAGTTATGCTCTTTTATCCGGCTCTCGGTAGTTATTCTTCTTTCCGCTAGGATCTTGTCGCCCGTAATTTCATTCATTTCAGTTTTTGTGGGATAATATAGTTCATCTGATGACATTTTGAAAGGAAAATACTATGTACTGTTCTCCTCAAAATCCACATCACACTTATCTTTCCAAATAAAATTGCACAAATTTTGAACCAAGTATCAAAGAAGTATAGAAAAACGGGAGGGAACGACAAAATAAATCTGTAAGCACTTCCTAGTTCCACTTTCTCAGAATGCTATGTGTTGATGCTTGGGCAATTTCACCATATTATATTTGATCGAAAATATTTGGTAAGCATTGCAAGTTTTAGCGATTGAAACCAATACACACGGAGACAGATTTAATAATGTGACATTTATCAAATCAGCTTTAGGACTGGAACCTAGTTCAAGCAACAAACTTTACGGTGTCGTAGTTTATACAACGATATCTAGACGACTCCTCGAATGAATTTAGCTACGCTACCGCCCTCAATCGGCAGCAGATATAGATGTAGTGTAAACGTCACGTGATTCTATCATTAGTATGATGACGTGTCGGACAGTTCGAAGATTGTACTCTAAAACACGATAAGAGTTTAAAATAAACTTCTGTCATGAATGGATGCTAAAAATACAATATAATGTAACATGGTTATCGAAGCGTAAAATTAAATTTCTTAAAGCATCATTGTTGAAGCATGAACTTTCATCACATAATATTCGAAAGCACATCTTATATTTAGAAAATATATACCATAAGAGACAGAAAGACAACTGAAGTCTGGTAAAAAAAGAACGTCTTGTTTCAAACACAAGCTGATCAAAAAGAAAATATCCAAAAACGGTAACAAATAACATCTTGTTTTAAACACAACTTGATTAAAAAACACAAAGTCCAATGTTTAAGCAAGTTATTGGAACATTTATTCACTTTAAGGCTTTAAAAACCATAACGTTTGTTGAACAAAAACATAAAATTAAGAAATATGCTTAAGATATGTAAACAGCTAGTTCGACCGAAAAAAAAAAGACAAAAAAAAATCTTAGAGACTAGATTATTACAACAATAACAAAGCCAACAACAAAATTGATACCTTTTGGTTGAAATAAAGATTGTTTGTTTGTTTTGAAATTCGCGCAAAGCTACACGAGGGCTATCTGCGCTAGCCGTCCCTAATTTAGCAGTGTAAGACTAGAGGGAAGGCAGCTAGTCATCACCACCCACCGCCAACTCTTGGGCTACTCTTTTACCAACGAATAGTGGGATTGACCGTCACATTATAACGCCCCACGGCTGAAAGGGCGAGCATGTTTGGTGGGACGGGGATTCGAACCCGCGACCCGCAGACTGCGAGTCAAGCTCCTTAACCACCTGGCCATGCCGGGCCTATTAAGTAATAAAGTTAATTGTTGAAATAATTAACTGTTACCTGTAGTAAACAATAGTTCTATGAAGATTACACAGTGAAATGACAAAAAAAAAGATAGGATGAAAAATATAATAATTAAAATTATAGGCGTCATCCTTGTCCTTATTCATCTGTGGTCGTAGTTTTTCGATGAGAAAAGCTTCTTTGAAGTTCCCCCCCCCCAGTGGCACAGCGGAATGTCTGCGGACTTACAACGCTAGAAACCGGGTTTCGATACCCGTGGTGGACAGAGCACAGATAGCCCATTGTGTAGCTTTGTGCTTAATTCCAAACAAACAAGCAAATTCTTTGAATTTTCTGTCAGTGT
>NW_013666997.1:198989-204789 GCF_000517525.1 Limulus polyphemus | reverse complement strand
AACCACTTGGCCATGCCGGGCCTGAAATAAAGAAAGAATGCACAGTGGAAATGTAAAATAAAAAATACCGCATTTTTTGTTTCTCGTAATATATATAAACTTCAAAACAAAAACACTGGAGAAAAAAAGAAGGTTAAAATACCTTATTGTGTATTTTTAAGTATTTACTATTTTCATTTATAGTTTGTCTTTTCAAGATTTTCAGCTAAAATGTCTTAAATACTATGCACCATTTTCCTCTAAGTAAATCATTAATTTCTCTTTCTTTACGAACGTGAAATTATCTTATATTCGAACATTAAAGATTAGTAACAAATATTAACACTGAATTATCTTCGCTCTTTTAAACTTTACGCTATAAATATGGAATTATTTTTCCTTTAGGATTTTCTAAAGCTTACAGCAACACAGAAAATAGTATGTTTTCTTCCTCTGGCAAAAATGGCATAAAAAATAAACTCTTTTATTACGAGAATTAAAAGCACGGCATCACTGGTAATAATATCTCTATAATTACGTCAATAGTGCAAAACTAAAATCTGCCGTAGTTCCAGACTTCCTCCAAACACAGTAGTAGGAAAGAGTAGCTCGTGCATCTTTAAGTTGGCTAACTGTTTGTGGTCATGTGACGTATGAAGTCAGAGGCTTCGCTAGGTGCTTAAAAGATTCGGGTTCGGGTCCATGCTCCCCCCCCCCAAATAATTAGGTATTTAGGTTTTCTATTTTGATTTTACAAGATACCAACTTGGGATTCGGGGCACTGTCAGATAGAATCGGAGCACAGGCCCCATGTGCAAGCGCCTAGCGACTCATCTGCGAAGGATGAACAGAAAAAGTCAAGTTAGTTTTATAAATGATCAACAAAGTGCACTCGTCTGTTCGTTAGTCTTTAACGTCACATATTTACTACAACGAAAGTGAACTCCACGTACTTTGCTTAAGTTATAATTTTGATATAAACCTTATTGTTTTAATCGATGCTTACTATTTAATCATGTGACCGTGAAAACTGAATTAATGTTATTCAATACACTTAGAAAAACCTACAATTTAAGGATAAAGAGGATAGACTGAATTTCGCTGGTAACCGCGTGCTTCTAAGAGGAAATAATAAAACTTTCTCGTATGGTAAATAACATTTAGTTTTCAGCTTTGCTAGTATTAGAAATGTTGTTAGCTTCAACCCCAACATTACATTCAATAGACACAACTGATAAATGTAAAAAGGATGTAGATCATTGTATAGAGAGTTTCAGAATAAATCATTATAAAAGTGTAGACGTTAAGGCATTTTCTTTAATACCAAATATAGAAAATTAAAACTTTCATTACACATCTCACTTCTGTATCGGCACCATTGAGTTTTGATACCCACCACACAAAATCAACAATTCTATAATATAACTTATTTCACTGCAGGAACTATTGTGTTTTAGTGTCATACTTATCATAAAAAACCGAGGTTTCCCTCATACTTCTAGCTTTACTTTAGACACTACAATGTTTTCTTTCTATAGCTAAAATAAAATTCCAGTATTTGATTATCACTTCACTATAGACATTCTCATATCGCAACTTAACTGTGCATTAAATTATTAGGCCTGACATAGCCTGATGATTAGCCGTGAGGACGTTATAGTGTGTCACTTAATCCCACCTTTTGTTGGTAAAATAGTAGTCCAAGAGTTGGCAGTGGGTGGCTGCCTTTGATTAGCTGCCTTTTTTTTAGTCTATCAGTGCTAAATTAGGAACGGCTAGAGCAGATAACCCTTGAATAGATTTGCGCGAAATTTCAAAACAAGCAGTCAAACAATTAAATTATTCTATATTATTTGTATACGAATAGTATATTATTGTTTATTCAGAGAAATATTCTAAAATTGCCAAGCTAGAATGATCTGTCAGATTTCCAAAATAGGCATAATATACGTATCCCGAAACTCAGTGTCAAAAGTGACGTCAGCGTGGATATCTAAGAATAAAACCACATCATACAAACATAAAAGTGATCGGAAACCTACGTTGACAGAGTGTGACAGACTAGCATTAATACGAGTAGTTTAAGTGAAACAAAGTTTACAGCTTCAAAAGATTGTGCTGAACTTAACGTTAGCCTACAGCAACCCATACCTGCCAAAACAACTAGTAGGGCACTGCATAAGATGGGTTACCATATAGATCTGCCATTCAGAAATCTCACCAAAAAAGGCAGAAGAACGGGAAAAATGGTGACTTAATCGTAAAAATTTGACCGAATACCGATCGAAGAATGTGGTTGGGCCAAATTTTACACTTTTCACACTCAAAGGACGTGTTTATTTGTGTTGAAAATCAAAATAAGTTTAGAACTCTGGATGTCTTATGTTATCAGTTGAGCATGGTGGAGGTTTTGTAATGGTATATCAGATTTTTGTGTCAGTTCTTGGAACCAATTTTCGAAGCAGATTTCTATCCCCTTCATCACTTTCAACAACTAGAAGAAGTTTTGATCAAAGAATCTCGGATGCACGACACCTTGTTTCATCAATTTCACGTTCTGTTAAAAGTGTATTTTCTGCTCAAGGAGGACCAATCTGTATTAATGAATAAAATGTAGAAATTAACTAGTGTTTCTACGTTTTGGCCAACACTTACACAATACAAAAATTAACATATAAAACATCTCAAATACTCCTGTTAGTATAAATCTCACCTCTTATATCTTTCTATAGAGAGGACATGACACTCAAAACTTCATTATAAATTTTATAACACCCCATATGTTATTGTTAATATTTTGATGAAGTGCACGCAAATAATAAGTATAATGACGAAAGGTTTGTATATTTATTTGTTTTGAATTTCGCCTAAAGTTACTTGAGTGTTATCTATGCTAGCTGTCCCTAATTTTAAAGTGACAGTCAACACCAATCAACACCAACTCTTGAGCCACCAAATAGTGGAACTGACTGAAGTATTTGTGGAATACAAATACTAAGTATATACATATTCAAAGATTCTCAAGAAGTACATTTTATTTATTTTTTACCGTATATAACGTAGAGTATGTAGAAAGCAGCTGGTCGAAAATGTTATAAGAAAAAACGTGGACACTAGTGAATCACAATACTGAATAAGGAACATACAGACTTGAAGACCATCACAGGAGTTAGCCGGGACATTCCAGTTGTGACCTCAGAAAGTAAGAATTTACAGCTACCTGTTCTCGCGCCAGACAGACGTAGTATGCTGAGAAAACCCCAATAGTTAGCTTAAACACGCGACGAAATGAACCAATGTCACAAAAAATAGTACGTAACAGGACAGCGATGAAAGACTAATGTGAAATACTCTTAGTGAAGATGTCGAGTTACATAGTTTGTCCCCATATGCCCTAAGTTAATTGTCTTGGATGATTTCTCCAAATATATTAGTTAAGGGACAGAAATATGTTCTGTAAAAACAAATAACAAAGTGGATTTTGGTTACAGTCTGATGGAATAGTCCACTTGTTGCTGGAATATCCCACGTGTACCAATGGAGTTAAAAGGACTACTTTTGAAAACAGATCTGCTAAACTTCTTGAACAATTGGAAAAACACTAAAAACTATGTATATAAGTCCGTGGTTCTGACTCCAAACATCGATTTCTTCGCACTTATCAAGTTGCTCCTGGAATTGTTCTAACTCCAGAAAACGAAAGATGGCAGTAATCCAGAATCTACAAGAAGTTTGTCGCACAAGCTCCTTGTAAGTATGCTATTTCTGATCTAGTCTAACAGTGCTTCACTTAAGATTCAATAACGTATAAAGAGAGAAAAAATTAACTGTACTAAAGAAATAGTAGATTTTAAAATGTTTAAAGTGGAATTAGTTAAAGATACCTATAAGAATTGTTAGTACAGTTATACAGATTATGACCGAGAGAATTTTTCGTGTTAATTTAGTTGATAACTTAACTAATGTTGTGTTTATGTTACTGAAAATAATAGAAGGCCTGATTAATGAACACATATATTTTCAGAACGAAGAGCTCAATGATTTAGAGTTTCGGTGTAGATGAAATGCTCAACAGTGTATAAATCAAAAGACTATATGATTTGTATTCAGCTGTCTCTGTGTGAGTTCTTTATTTAACATGTAAAGTTCCCTCGAGTTGGTGGCTTGTGTGCTTCACTCGCGAAAGCACGACCCGAAATCCAAATTTATTTCTTTGTAATGAGTGTGAAGTCGAACCCAACGACTAAGCCCACGGGCTGCCCATACGTTCGTTACATGACTGTCACACTATAAAGTCCCCACGGCTGAAAAGACGAGCATGTTCAGAGACTGGATTCGAACCAGCGACCTTCAGATTGCTGGTAGAGTACCCTAACTACCAGGCCATGCGAGGCCAAAACGAAAGGGTAGAATATTAAGGAAAGCCTGTTGAATGGCGTACTATTTTCTCTCTTTTCCTTAGTACAATTATCACAGTTTTGAAAGTTATGATAATTAGAAATATTATTACCTTATTTAAATTGAATATAAACTTATAACTGAAAACAATTACAAGAAGCTTCATGTTATTTGCCATTCTAAAGAATACGATTACGTATCATGAATAATGCTAACCACATTTAAGGATTAGAGCATGTATAATTAACAACGTTAACCACACCTGAGAATTGGAGTACGTGTAATTAACAGCGTTAAACACACATGTAATTAATAACGTTAATTAGGTTTATGGCACAGCCAACATATTGAATATCCTCTATGTGTAACCGTCACACTACTTTCCTGGGTAAAATATTGGTTAGGAATGGATATTTACGATCTGATAGATGGATATGCGGAGTATTTACTAGCTGCCGTCTACAGAAAACTTTCATAAGTCATGTTTTCATTTCAAACTATACATTAGTTGTCATAAATATCTACAATACTTCTCAATCACTCCACCGTTTTTTACATACAACGAATAAAATCTGAATGCTAGTTACAGACATTCTCATAACTTGTAAATCAGTCATTACAAAGATATTGTTATAAAAGTAAACACTGTATAGTATTGTAAAGTTCTGATGACCTATTCAGGAGATAATTAAAATAGCATTTCGATGAACAATCCGAGCCATTCCTAAATAGACAGTTTTGCTCTAAGGAACGCTGAAGCCATACTTTCTTACATACATCTGAGATAAGCCATTTTGGTACTGGTTGTCGATGATTACATGATAGTTACTAATATTGCTTCCTTTATACAGTTGGAGTTACTTCAATCTTGCCCTTTTTTTAAAACATTAGTGAAATTGGCCTAATCTACGTTTCCACAGGTTTTTCATAAGCGAACAGTGGCCATGATTTCTTCCCAGTGGTAGACATATTTTCTTTGTTTATAGGTGTCTTTAAACTCAATCGAAGAAATAATTTCTCTTAAAGGTGAACTTATTAAATTGGTGTCGACTATCATGCCTCTTGGAAATTCTGAAAGATTCTTGCTTGTACCTATTGCCTTGCAACCTATTTATGATGTGATTTAAGAGAAGACTTGTTGAAATGGCCCATCAAAATATGTGCTATAATGACACATATAATAAACACTGTATATAAAATATTTGCTATAATGCCACATATAATAAACACTGTATATAAAATATTTGCTATAATGCCACATATAATAAACACTGTATATAAAATATTTGCTATAATGACACATATAATAAACACTGTATATAAAATATTTGCTATAATGACACATATAATAAACACTGTGTAATAGATAGTAAGCCATATAAACTGCTTAGGACAATGCGACAGTTGTAACAGATAGTGGGTG
>NW_013666997.1:195588-198946 GCF_000517525.1 Limulus polyphemus | reverse complement strand
TTTGCTATAATGCCACATATAATAAACACTGTATATAAAATATTTGCTATAATGACACATATAATAAACGCTGTATATAAAATATTTGCTATAATGACACATATAATAAACACTGTATATAAAATATTTGCTATAATGACACATATAATAAACACTGTATATAAAATATTTGCTATAATGACACATATAATAAACACTTACTGTCACGTGGTAATCATTTTAAAAATAAAATATTAATTGTCTTAACACTTTGTTTCATAAGTAAAATCCTAGACAAGATAAATAAATATGCTATATATAGCTTGTTATATGTGCAACTTTTAAGACCTTTTTTTATAGTCAACAATTTATATTTTATAGAAGCTGATTTATAAAAACACTGATTTTAAGGTAAGTTTAATTTGCTTGAAAGATTACGTTATTATTTAATGACGTTATATTTCATAGTATATATAGTGAAGTTGACGTTGCTGCCAGGAAATATGTTACAAACGAAGTCTGTTATTTCCGAGTACTTTTTCAAGTCGTATATTAATGTGATAGTAACATTCTTCTAGAATTTCTCCAATAGAAAAATTCCAAGAATGACGGTCTATTCAACATCACAGCTATAATGCATTATTTAGTTATCATCTCTGCAAAGATAACTTTCATAATAGCGGCGTAAATGTACAGCTGAAGAGGAAATTTTATTTCTCAGACATTAGTTTTTAAACGTTAGTTATGCAACACACTCTGTTTTACATTTTACCAACATATGATGTTCTTGAACATTTCACTTACTGTGATATAGCTAGTATTGACATATGAATATACGTTTTTACTGATTTCGTGTATCTGTCACTGAAATGTATTTTTACGTGTTTAAAGTGTACACAATGAGCAAGAAAAGTGAATGATTCACTAGCTTTTCCAAAAATGTTATTTATATTTTAATTTCCGTTTGAATTGTGTAATAAGTCCTAAGGAATCACTCGAATAAATTATGTGCATACATTAAGTTTTATAATTCTAGCGAAACGAATGATATCGGAAGTGATATCTCAGCGGAAGTATGCATCTTTAGTATATACAGTTAAATGTAACTATATTAGGAATTGTTGATACTGAGAATCTAAACTTAGCGCCTAGGAATATCTTTAATCTGTAAAATATAACGCTATGTATATACACATCATTACAATACAGTGATTTTCAAAATAAGCATAGACTGTGGTCAAAACATATTCGTCGTTCGAACAAAGAAAACTCATACATAAAATACATTTTAAAATAAGCTTTTCTTGTTCAATACAATGCTGTAATTTTAATATTCTCATAAAATGAGAAAGTTTCATGAAAAGTTGGCAAATATTCAAACCGAGTCTAAATGTCCTATTCCTGATGTTACAATATCAACTTTTGAATATGAGCAGTTCCTGTATTATTTGCACGTTTTTTTGTTTTTCTTTCAAACCAGGAAGAGATGGAAAGACAGTGAATAATAAGCTACAAAGTATATTTAAAATAGTCTGTTCAGTTAATTTATCTTAATTCCGTACGTACAGTATGCAGAATCATAATTCAACAATAACCTATATATTCACTATACCTTTTTGTTTTGCTGTAGTAATTACAATTAGGTCTTTATAAAAGCTATATTCCTACAGAAGAGATGAGTTTCCCTAAATTGTTTTCCTGAAGGTTATTTAGTTGAAAGGTAAATTACGAGAATCTGTGCCAAAATCTTGAAATGTAAATAAATCTGCAAGTATGTGGAAAGGATTAAACTGAATTTTATTTTATGTTGTTGGTTTTTTCCTACAAATATAGTTATGTTCCCAATTAAAAGTTTCAGATTATGTGAACAGCTAGGAATATCGGCCAATTTAATGTGTTAAATATATATGTTTTAATGAGACTAAAACACACCACAATGTTAAAATTACGCAATAATTAACGAAAAGGGGGCCCTGAGCTCTGTTGGACATTTTATAAATGTTGTGGCTGTGCTCCACAGGAGCTACAAAAAGAGAAAATTTATATACCTTGACAAATGCTCCTGCATACAAGATTTAAATAGTTTACATAATTATTCAACCTATTACGCCTTCTACATTTATAAAATCGATTTCTAATAATTAATTTCTGTAATATCAGAGCCAAAATCTTTATTTCAATTGATACTGGTGTTTTCGTAATTTCCAAAGACTCTTGAATATTTAATTCGTTTTTAAGAACAATCTGATTAACCGATTGATATTTTCGTCAATTGAAAGAATGAGCAGCTCTTGCCCACATTCAACCAAAGCTGTTTCATTAACCTCATGTTTATAGTATTTTTATGTTCTTTAACTCTGTCTGACCAATGTATATTAACTACTTGTGTGGAAATACCTTGAATGTATACATGGCAAACATGTCCTCATACCATCAAAATAAGTATTCACATGTAATGTGGTACGTTGTCATATCGTTAACCTGACACAGTACTTCTTATAAATGTTGTAAATCATGTCAAGACTAAATCTTCAATCAATGACAACATACGTTAGAAATGCAATTAAATCCCCATGACTTGATAAAACATTTTAAAGCTCTAACAACAAAAATAGAAAAAGCAGGCAGTTTTTATGACCAGGATGACACGATTCCCTGTGTGACAACCAACAACACCTAAATCGAAAGAAACCTTCATTCCGTTTAACAGTCATGCCAAAAACTGAATATTAAGACTGGCCGACTTTAGATGGTTTTTAAAATCCATTAACTTATGGCTACCACACAAGTAGTGGTATCTCGCATGACACAAATGTTATAAATGATAGTTTGTTTTATTTTCAGATTATATTTCAGAGTGTACCTGAAAGAATAAATAAAAATCATAAAGCTCACATTTTGGAATAATCACATGACATCGAAATTCTATTACTACTCGAGAATGAATTATTTGCAAACTCTTCATGTTTAATTTCAAAATATGTTGTTGTTGTTTTGTTATAATTGTTTGTTTAGGATATTCGCACAAAGCCGTTACTAATTTTACACGATAGACTATAGAAGAAAGCTCTTGTCTAACCGAATAGTGGGATTTAACTGTCACTTTTATAACGCACCTACGGTGTCATAGTGCGGAACTCCATTTTATAGCAATGGACGCGAACCACCAACCATGAGATTCATAGTTCGATACACTAACCAGAAGATAATGCTCGGCCTTGTGAATGTATATATATATATATATTACAGGTGTCGCTTAGCAACAAAACTATGACCTTATATTGTTGTCTTCAGTATGTATATAATACTTTTAACCAGTGGTCGGCAACCTTTTTTGATCGCGGGTCAATTATTGTTTTTTTTTGAAAAATTTAGCATT
>NW_013666997.1:193761-194588 GCF_000517525.1 Limulus polyphemus | reverse complement strand
AATAAACTGGAAAGTAAAATGATAATAATATTTTAAATGAGAGTTTCATATGATTCTCATGCATCTATGTAAGAGCAATGAATTTTGTTGCGATACTACTCTGCTGATTCTGCTGATTAGAATCTAATATATACAAAAGCCAGTTATCATTTTGTGTGTGTGTAACGCTCATATTTTGAGCCATTTTTAATTTAAGCTTGAACCATTATTACTGATTTTTTTAGAGTATACTTGAAAATAGTTTTTATTTTCCTTAAGTGTGTTTATTTTTCTTTTATAAAGAAGGGGGAAGTTTGGTGAACAAAGCTTGCTGAAGGAAGGGCGGAGGGTACCGTTGTTTTTTGTTTTATTTTACAAAACTCCAACCCATCATATTTGACGGGTCGGGCAAGGCTAGTATCTTTTATATAAATGTAATAATACTGGCTGTTGTATGTCCATGTAACTACTTCGCAGGGTATGGATGGATCTTCACCAAAATTAGTATGGAGGTTCATTGGGTCCATGGGGAGATACATACAAATTTTCAGTTTTGTGTTTTGTGAAGCTTATGGGCGTGTTTTACCACTACTTCGCTCCCTATTGATGGACCTTCACCAAATTTAACATGAATGTTTGTTGGGTTTATGCGAAGATACATGTAAAGTTGCGGTTTCACAATTTGTGTTTTGCAGTTTTTGTAGTTGTTTTTTACAATTACATATAAAGAAAGCAACTTTTCATGTCCTAAGATAACCTTTCATTAATCATGAATTTACATAACTTCCGTCCAGGGGACGAGTACTCCAGCTAGTTATATATATTTGTTTGTTTGTTTTTGAATTTCG